>NW_028262671.1:0-7387 GCF_049901715.1 Pseudonaja textilis | reverse complement strand
TGTGTGTGTGTGTGTGTGTGTAAAAATACGGCTGTGTCCATACCCTGTCGGAATCTGATTCAGAAGGGGAGGCCGAGCAGCTGACAGGGAGTGGGAATGTGGCTCCAGTGGCTGTGGAAGAAACGGGGGGAAGGGCAAAGTCCGGCTGGGCAGAGCAGGGAGAGGTAGAACAAGGGAGAGGGAATTCAGAGGAAGACCCAGGCCTGGCCTCATCCCCTTTATTCTAGGGCACACAGGAGGAGCGGAGAAGGGAGCAACATGTTGTCCGTTGTGTGGCTTACGAGGGGAGGAAGGGCCCTGAGTCCCTTCATTAGCTGCAGCTGGGAACATAGTGTATTAAAAGTTCAAAAGGAAGCTGCGCACAGCAAAGAGTTGGGAGCAAATGTGGAATTTATCTGGTATCATCATGGCTTATCTGTGTTCCTGGCATCTTCCCACCTGTGTGAGTTTTGCCGTGCTTTCAAGTCTGAAATTCCTTCTCCTGCCCTGTCAAGCTAATTACTTCAGTTTGGTTGGTTTGGATTTTTAGTTACAGTTTGTATGTACCTTGTTTTGGACTGAATTTCCTCCACTTAAAGGCTGTTCCTGGGAGAGTTTTTCTCAGCCGAAGGTAACCAGAGATATTGGGGGCAAAGTTGGAGATAATAAAGGGACTCTTCTTGCTTATCTGACTGTGATGCCTTTGTGCCACGCCCCTTGGGGTCATCCCAGGCTGTTATTTGAAAGAGGAGATAGAGAAACAAAAAGACTTACAACCATTTGATCCCGTTGCACGTCCCATTTTGCAAGACGAAAGCCAGGGAAAAAGGTGATTAAAATTGTCGCTTCATCATCATTCTTGGAGCCCCAGAGTCTGGCAAATTTTTTTTTTTGCAGGGGACAAAATAAATGTGTTGTTTGTCTCTATTTCTCCGCCAGGACAAAGGATTCCTGCTTTTATCCCGAGGTGAGGAGAAGGAAGTTTTCCTCCAGGATCAACCTAAAATGGAAGGGAGAAAGAGAAGAGAAAGTCAGTCAGCTCACCCTAAACTCTTTACCTTCAAAACGATTTTCAAGCTTTCAGCTGAAATGGCATATAATGAAAATTCCTTCATACTTCTTTACTGCTCCTTCCCTCCTCCTCTTTCTTTCCTTCTTTTCTTTTCCTTTTTCCTTCTTTCTCTCTCTTCCCTTCTTTCCACCTTCTCCCTTACCGTTCTTTCTGTTTCTCTTTGTTTTTCCTTTCCTTCTTCCCCCTTCCCCCTTGCTCCCTTTAATCTCCCTTTTCTAACTTCTTTCTTTCCCCTTCCTTCTTTCTCCCTCGTTTTCTTTCTCTTTCTTTTCCTTCTTTCTTTCTCTCTTTCTTCCTTTCTTCCCTCTTTTCTTTCTTTTTCTTTCTTTTTGCTTCCTTACTTTCTCTCTCTTTTTCATTCTCTCTTTCTTTCCTTCTTCCCTTCTGCCTCCTTACCTTTCTTTCTGCTTCTTTTATCTGTTTTTTCCTTCTTCTTCCCTCCCTCCCTCCCTTCCTTCTTTTAATCTTTTCTAACTTTCTTTCTTTCTCCTTCCTTCTCTTTTCTCTTTCCCGCTTTATTTTTGTTTCCTTTCCTTTCTTCCTCTTTTTCTTCCTCCTTTCTCTTTCTCCTTCCTTTAATTATCTTTTTCTAACATTCTTCCTTTCCCTTTCCTCTTTCTCTCTCTCTTTCCTTCTTTCCTTCCTCCAATTAATCTTTTCTAACTTCTTTTGCTTCCTTCCTTCCTTCCTTCCTTTCTCCTTCCTCCTTTTCCTCTCTCTCCCTCTCTTTATTTCTCTACTTTTCTTCTGCCTTTCTCTTTCTCCTTCCTTTAATTATCTTTTTCTAACTTTCTTTCTTTCCTTTCCTTTCCTCTTTCTCTCTCTCTCTTTCCTTCTTCCTCCAATCAATCTTTTCTAACTTCTTTTTGCTTCCTTCCTTCCTTCCTCCTTCCTTCCTCCTTCCTCCCTTTTCCCTCTCTCTCCTCTCTTTATTTCTCTACTTTCCTTCCTTCCTTCCCTCTCTCTTTCTTTCTTTCTTTCTTTCTTTCTTTCTTCTTTCTTTTTCTTCTTTCCCTCTCTCTCTCTCTTTCTCTTTCTTTCTCTTACTTTCCTTTTCCTTCCCTGTCCCCTTCCTTCCTCCCTTCCTCCCTTCCTTCCTTCCTTCCTTCCTTCCTTCCTTCCTTCCTTCCTTCCTTCCTTCCTTCCTTCCTTCCTTCCCATATTTGCTTGAGAAGAGGGAAGGAAAGAACCTGCCTATCAAAACTCCAAGCCTTCCTGGAGGCTTTTCACTTTTATGCCTGTTCATTGTATAAAAGAGTTCATTTTGTCTTTGCTTGAGAGTTCTAGTGCTTCTTCTTGTCCTTGCCACTTCTTCTCTCTACCCCATTGCAAGAGCTGCATGGGTATTGTATACATGCATCATGTTTTATATTATTGTATATTAAAAAAATTTCTTCTATACAATCGAATCCTGCTCAATCATTTGTTTGTGTGCTGGCTGGACTGCTACAACTCCAACATCTTCTTCCTCCTCCTCCTCCTCCTCCTCCTCCTCCTCCTCCTCCTGCCTCCTCCTCCTCAACTCCCTTCCTACTAGCACTGATGACATAATCTAGTTGAGTCACAAAAGTCTGCAAGAAAACCACCAAACTCAGAGAGAGCACCAAGGACCCCACACAATTCAACCGTGAGCTACGAATATTCTCTATTGGTACAAATTACAGTTGGCCAAAAGAATCCAGCCTTTAAACCCTCCCCCCTCCTGGAAAAGATCAATAGGATAACGGAGACCTGCTTTTGCAGTAATCGAGGCCCCCACCCACGTCCCCTTTCTTCAGAAAGCCAATCTAAGCAAGCCGAGATAAGTCCTACCCGAGCAAAGCTTTTTTATTCAATTGTTTTTTTGCAAATCCTGTCTCCCGTCTGTTCCAGCAGCTGATGTATCTCAATGACTTTTATCTAGGCCTTAAATAAGTCCACTTCAAAACTTCATGCGCGCTTAATCCTGCAGCGTTCGTGGCTTGGACCGAGACGGACTGTTTTCAGAAATCACTTGTTATCTCCCTGCTAATTTGCAGGCTTCTGAACAGTAGGGGCTACTGTTGGGAGGAGGAGGAGGAGGAGGAGGAGGAGGAAGGAGAGGAAGAAGAGGGGGAAGAAAGAGGGGGAGGAGGAAGGAGAAGGAAGGAGGAGGAAAAAAAGGAGGGAGGAGGAGGGAGAAAGGAGAAGGAGAAGAGGAGGGAAGGAGGAAGGGAAGAAAGAGGAGGAAGAGGAAGGAGAGGGAAGAGGAGGAGGAAGAGGAGGGAGGAAGGGAGGAGGGGAGGAGGAGGAAGAAAGAGGAGGGAGGAAGAAGGGAGAGGGAAGAGAGGAGGAAGAGGAGGAGGAAGGAGAGGGAGGGGAGGGGAGGAGGAGGAGGGGATAGAAGGGGAGGAAGAGGAGGAGGAGGAGAGGAGGAAGGGGAGGGGAGAAGAGGGAAGAAAGAGGAGGAGGAGGAGGGAGGAAGGAGAAGGAGGAGGAGGAAGGAAGGAGGAGGAAGAAGAGGAGGAGAAAGGAAAAGGAGAAGGAGGGAGGAGGGAAGAAAGAGGAGGAGGAGGGAGGAGGAGGAGGGACGAGGAGGAGGGAGGAGGAAGAAGGAGGGGAGGGAGGAGGAGGAGGGAGGAGAGGGGATGGGAGGGAGGGAAAAGAGAGGGAGGAGAGGAGGGAGGAGGAGGAGAAGGAAGAAGGGTGGAGACTGAGATAATGAAATAGGAGGAGAAGAAGAGAGCAAGGAACAGGGGAAAAGGGAAGGAAGAAGAGGCAGAGGAGGAGAAAGAAGAAGGGCCCAGTAGAAAGAACAGGTATTTTCTGTTAAAACAGCATCGTTTTAAAGTATTCCTGTCTATTTTTTAAGGCCTGGCCTTTACTATGGATGTTTCACCCACCAGAACCAATGTTTTTGTAACCACGATAACCCATTAGCCAATGTGCTCTGTACCACAACACACGCTGGTTGAGATTTATGGATGCTAAAGTCCAATTCTTGGAAGCTACCAGATTTGGAGCTTGGCAGGAGGAGGTGAACGTACTAACTAAGTAAGGCCTCTGCAGGCAGATTTCTTCACGAGAATTTAAAAGCCACACGCACTTCCATCACGGCTTTTAATGGGCTCGACTTACGACCGCAATCGAGCCCAAAGTTTCTGTTCTTAAGCGAGACATTTGTCAAGGGAGTTTTGCCCCGTTTTAGGCAAGGGAGCGGGTCGTTCAGTGAGTTGCGTCTGATTTTATGCCTTTTTTTTTTAAATAGCCGAGTTAGCAAACCTTAAAACCTTCCTTTTGTTCAACTTTGGAGACTGCTGAATTTTTTGCGACCGGCGAGATTTGGGGAAAAAAGGAAGATTTTTCACATCGTGCTTTTTTTTTCAAGAGAGAGGAAAGCCGGGTCGGTGACCTTAAACTCTCACAAGAGCCGCTTGGGCCCGTTTTCCCATGGAAAACGAAACGCCAGGAGCCACAAAGCCTGGGTGGGCGTGGCCTAACCCAACGTCACTCACTCCCACCCAGTCACATGACACCCTCCCAGCCCCGCCTACCCAGGTTTTGTGGCTCCCTGTGTTTTCTTTTCTATGGGGGGGAATAGGGATCTTCCTCCCTCCTCCCTCTCATCTCTCTTTCTCTCTCTCATTTCTCTTTCTTTTTTCTCCCTCCCTCTCCCTCCCTCCCTCTCTCATCTTTCTTTTTCTCTTTATCCTCCTCTCTATCACCCTCTCTCCCTCTCTCTCCCCCTCTGTCATTTCTCTTTTTCTCTCTGTCTCTCTTTCTGTCTGTCTCTCTCCACTTTTTCTCTTTTTCCCTCTGTCTGCCTCCCTCTTTCTCTCTCATCTCTTTCTCATTTCTCTTTTTCTCCCTCCTCCTGTCCCTCCTTCTCTCATCTTTCACTTTTTCTCTTTATCTCCCTCTCCCTCTCATCCCTCTCTCTCATTTCTCTTTCTCTCTGTCTCTTTCTCTCTCTCTCATCTTTCTCTTTTTCTCTCTCTGTCTCCCTCTGCCTCCCTCTCATGTCTTTCTCCCTTTCTATCTTCCTCTCTCTCTTATCCCCCTCTCTCATCTCTCATTTCTCTTTCTCTTTACCTCCCTCTCTACCACCCTCTCCCTCTCATTTTTCTCTCTGTGTCTGTCTCTCTTTCTCTCATGTCTTTCTCTTTTCTCTCTCTCTGTCTCCCTCTCCCTCCCTCTCATCTCTTTCTCCCTTTCTCCTCCTTCTTTCTCTCTCTCATCCCTCTCTCGCATTTCTCTCTCTCTGTGTCTTTCTCTCATCTCTTTCTTTTCTCTCTCTGTCTTCCTCTCCCTCCCTCTCTCATCTCTTTCTCCCTTTCTCCTTCCCTCTTCTCTCTTATCCCTCTCTCTCGCATTTCTCTCTCTGTATCTGTCTCTCTTTCTCTCATCTCTTTCTTTTCTCTCTCTCTGTCTCCCTCTCCCTCTCCCTCCCACTCATCTCTCTTTCTCCTTCTCTCTCTTTCTCTCTCATCTCTCTCTCTCTCATTTCTCTTTCTCTTTACCTCTCTACTCACCCTCTCTCTTCTCATCCCTCTCTCTCTCTCATTTCTCTCTCTGTGTCTGTCTCTCTTTCTCTCATCTCTTTCTCTTTTCTCTCTCTCTGTCTCTCTCCCCTCCCTCTCATCTCTCTTTCTCCCCCATCTCTCTCATTTCTCTTTCTCTTTTTCTCTACCTCCCTCCTCTCCCTCCTTCTCACCTTTTTCTTTCTCTCATCTCTGTCTTTCTCTCTCTCTCCCTCTCATCCCCCTTCTCTCTCATTTCTCTTTCTCTCTCTTTCTCCCTGTCTCTCTTGCTCTCTCTCACCCCTTTCTCTTTCTCTCTCTCTCTCTCCCTTTCCCTCCCTAGCCTAATACCACGGCTCCTTTACACAATATTTACTCAGCCCTTTGCTTATCTTCCCAAGGCAAATTCTAGGCAGATCAAAAGTGTTTGTCCCCTGTTTTTAATCCAGCTTCCCTGAAGAGT
Organism: Pseudonaja textilis; assembly: GCF_049901715.1. Taxonomy (NCBI): domain Eukaryota; kingdom Metazoa; phylum Chordata; class Lepidosauria; order Squamata; family Elapidae; genus Pseudonaja; species Pseudonaja textilis. The sequence continues at coordinate 1,395 of NW_028262671.1, read as the reverse complement.
CAGACCAGATGTTTAACCCCCCCCAAGCCCCGATTTAAGTACCCAGAGAGTTAAGCTTACTTGCCCTCCATCCCGCTTAACACAAACTGCGATTGTTCCCAAGGATGGGTGTTATTCAGATACAAATCAACATTCAGATGTCTGGAATTGAAAAGCCTGTTGCAGTCACCTGGCAAAACTTGTTTTTTGGTTCACCCAGTCACAAAACCAGTTGGCCTTCCCAGGAATGGAAAGGCACATCTGTCTTCATCTGCATTTATAACAGTTAGTCACTGGCGATGAAATGCGTAAACAGGCCTTCCAAGTAAAATGTATTTTTTTCCCCCCTTCTCTCGATTCTCTGCTCCTTGCAGAAATATTGCTATACATATACATAAAAGAAGAGACAGACCTCACGATCTCCAGAACGTAAAACTATATTGTCCACTAAGCTTTCGTTAGCCTCTGCTAACATCGTCAGAGTGTAAAACCTACCATTGAAGAGATAGATGGATGGTGGGCCTATTACATACACAATTGCTAAATTGATCAATGATGCATAAAAGCAAATATCTCTTCAATGGTAGTTTTAACACTCTGATGATGTTAACGGTTCATGCTAATGAAAGCTTAGTGGATAATATACTTTAAATTCCGGAGATTGTGATGTCTGTCTCTTCCTTTATAGCTACACTTGGAGCTCGTGTTTTTAGGATAATTTGCAATATATACATACATATATCTATATCTATCTATCTATCTATCTATATAGATATAGATATATATATGGCTAGTATATATATATATATTAGCTCTATACCCGTGCTTCGCTACAAAACTATGAGGTTGGGCTTAGTTTTTGGGAAGGAAAATAAGGGGAAAAAAATTCTGCCACTGCCTACCAGCATTCATCGGTATTCATCTGGCTAGCGTCCTGTCAGTGTGTGAGAGAGTTGAGGGCTGTTTGGAAAGTGAAACAGTATTTTCTGTGTCAATAAGGAGACAGCAAGGAGCCTGAATGTGGCTTAGCTCAACTGTTCTGTAGTAAAGCTGCTTGGTGCTGCTGTGAAACAGAAACTGAAACTCCTCTGCTTGTGTTTTGCATTTGGAAGAGATTTCTTTTCAGTTGGGGAGGGGGAGTAGAACTCCTTAGCATCAGAGCGTGATAATAATAATAATTAATAATAATAATAATAATAATAATAATAATAATAATAATAATAATAATAATAATAATATAGGAAATACTAATGCTCTGATGCTCATTTTGAGGAATCCCTTCTTAGTGAGCACCCAGAAGCCAAGAGGAACATATGTGCCAAATTTCAAGTTTGTGGGCTTTACGGTTCTGGAGATTTTGTGATGATGCGTGAGTGGTGTGTGTGTGTGTGTGTGTGTGTGTGTGTGTGGTGGTAT
>NW_028262670.1:0-7394 GCF_049901715.1 Pseudonaja textilis | reverse complement strand
ATACTTATTTATTTATTAAATTTATTTGCTGTCCATCTCAATCACAAGGTGATTCTGGTTGGCCGATAAATTTAATGTATTTCCTTGACTTTATTCCTAACCCATACTTGATCCAGTTTTAGTACTTTTAGTGAGTTTTTTTTTAGTGCTAGAGGAATGCTTTCCCCTGTAAATAGACAATTTGTCATAACTGTTTTTCTATGTGTATTCTGAATGAGTTTCATCTACAGATCGTCTGAGTTAGTTCTACAGAGGAATTGAGTGTGTCATCTGCACCTCTATAACTGTCGAGTTTGATTCTGCAACCCAACAGGACAGACACAGACATCAGAGGATAATTAGGACTGCAGAAAAAACAATTACTACCAACCTACCTTCCATCGAGGACCTGTATACTGCAGGAGTCAAAAAGAGGGCTGTGAAAATATCTACAGACCCCTCACATCCTGGACATAAACTGTTTCAACTCCTACCCTCAAAACGACGCTAAAGAGCACTGCACACCAGAACAACTAGACACAAGGACATTTTTTTCCCGAATTCCATCACTCTGCTAAACAAATAATTCCATCAACACTGTCCAACTTTTTCCTAAGTCTGCACTACTATTATTATTAATCTTCCCATCACTCCTTATTACCCATCCCCCGCAACTTGTGACTGTATGACTGTAACTTTGTCGCTTGTATCCTTACGATTTATATTGACTGTTTCTTAGTATGATTTGATTGCTTATTGTACCCTATGACTATTATTAAGTGTTGTACCTTATGATTTTTGACTCTTGACAAATGTATCTTTCCTTTTATGTACACCGAGAGCATTTGCACCAAGACAAATTCCTTGTGTGTCCAATCACACTTAGCCAATAAAGAATTCCATAGTCCTCAATTTGCAACCATTTGTTGAGTGACCTGTTCAAAGTTACAACTCTGAAAAAAGTGACTTATGACCAACCAGTCTTCACACTTATGACTGTCACAGTGTCCCCCATCTGCTTGATTGCACAATGAACCATAATCATATAATATTATAAAAACAACAATATCAAGAAGGTAACAAAATACCAAGACCTGCAAATAGAAATAGACTAACTGTGGAAAAAAGAAAGCAAAGTCTGTACCAATAGTAACAGGCATCTTGGGGGGCGATCCCAAAACAACTGGAGCACCATTTGAACCCCCTCAGCAGTGACAAAACCATCACCAGTCAATTGCAAAAGGCAGCTTTACTCAGAACAGCTGAAATATATCTTTAACACCAGCAAAACTCAGCACCTGCCTCTCCCAGGTGGGGTGGATAAAACTGCCAAACTCCGTCTAAACCTCTGGCTAACCCTGCATCCAACCATCACAACAATATCAGCATTTTAAATTCTAAAATACTGTAATTAATAATCCAAGAGAACAGAAGGGTTTTAGCTTTGCAAAGAAGCAATCCGATTTTGCTGCTGTGGGCAAATCTTGTTAAGGAGAATATTTCAGAAGGAATGAAGAAAACAACACCCTAACATCCTTTTTTCAGGTTGCTCTGCTTCATATTCTGCTGAAAACTTTTTTAAAAAACCAAACAAGCAGAGGTACAATTGGAGAAGAGTATGTGAACGTACAGAGAGGTGGACTGGCCAACCATGACATTTACACAATAACAACTGTACTAGTCTGCAAGGTACCACAAAACAGTTAACAATAGATAGACGCAGCAAGCTGTTTGTAGAAACCTACTTTTTTTTAATGATGTCATTATTTGATTGTTGTATGCCACCCAGAGTCGCATTTTATGAGATGGCTGGCTATATAAAATTGATAAACAGGCAAACAAATAAACCCGACCAAATCAAGACTTAGTGGTTGTATTTTTGCAATACACTAATCTTGGTTGTTTCATTAAGTAATTAATATGTCACCCATCTCACTTTTGAGCTAGTCTAGGTGGCCCACCACATCATAAAAACAAGAATATAAAAACAATGAAACGTTAAAAACACTGAAATATTAAAGCCTTAAAAATTAACAAAAATTAGATAAACTAGAAACTGGGATGCAAACAGGATGGTTAGTTTTTCTGGTGGCAGGAAATCAGTCCCTAAGATGAGTTTAGGCTTTTCGGTATTGGACAGACCCCCCGCAAAAAAGAAATAATGTATTAAGGGACACTATGCAAAGCCTTCATGTAAAAATCTAGCCTATTCTACTTAGGTTCTTCTTTTTAACTTACCTCCAGCAAATGGAATCAACATGAGCAGCAACAACGGTTTCATCCTCCTTTAGCTTTCTCTTCCACACCTTCATCACTCCATCTAACACTAGGAGGGGACGTGGGAGCCAGAATCTGGGTGTCCAAAAAGAGGTGGGATCAAACTGAAGCCAGGGCTGAGGATGACTGCTATTAGAGGGAGCACCCCGGGGAAGCACCCCAGTTCCTTCAGACACAATCCAGGACTCTGTGACACCCCATCCCTGCCCTCCCTTAAAGAACACAAGACACATCCTGCCAGTTCTGTTCTCCATTGTCGAAGACTTCCTGGCCCACACAATGCCTGGGACGGGAAAGATTTCCTGTTACCCAGGGCACGGTTGTCAACAGTGGACAAAGGGTGGGAACGATCAGGGTGGGTGGCTGATGAGGAAGAAGGGAACATTGGGGCCAAGGAACAGAAGCAGAGTAGAAGAGTTGTGAAAGACGTCGTCCTTGTGCTGGAAACGGGGGTACGCACGACGACGTCCCGCCTTCAGGACGAGGAAGTGGGCAAAGGGGGGGTGCAGCGGTGAAGCGGTGGGATCTGAGGTGAACTCCTGGGAGACGCGTGAAGCTCAACCAAATCTTGTAGCACATCAATGCTCCTAGTGATGGTTCTTCTAATGAGATCTCTATTGATACAATGCTCCTTGTGATGGTTCCTTCCACGTTGTGGAAAGCTGGACTTCTAAGCAGCATCTCGGTAGCCACCCAAAGATTTGGTGGAATGTTTTTTTTAAAAACTCCTGCTACTGCCACTCTAAATAGTGTTTCTTAAACTTGCCTACTCCAAGTTGGACTTCAACTCCCAGAATTCCCCAGCCAGCATGCAGAATTCTGGGTGTTGGTCCACACATCTTAAATGGTTTGAAAGTCATTGCTCTAAGAATTCTCCAGCAAATCTTTCTATTATCTTTGCTCCAACCATCTAAGATCTGGCTTCTCTGCTTTTCACAGTTTGCTGCCACCAACCCCTAAGAAGTTAAGTGAGCGCCAGACCTACTTAGTGCTTGAAATGAAGGCCACTAGGAAATCACGGGTCCATAGGGTAGATTGGGAAGTTGAACCGGCATGCTAGAAGAAGCAAAGGGCACACTAATTCCCAATTGAGGGAGGAGAGAAAGAACCTACATGGAGTTGTTAGTAGGCTATAAAAAATACAATAATTATTTAGAGTTTTCACTCTTAACTCTCCTACATCAAGTTTGCTGTTCTGTCAAATCCAAGCACTCATTGGATAAGAGCAGAAGAACTGCCTAGAACAAGGGTCTTCAAACTTGGCAAGTTTAAGACTTGTGGACTTCAACTCCCAGAATTCCTGAGCTAACATGACTGGAGGAGGAATTCTGGGAGTTGAAGTCCACAAGTCTTAAAGCTGTCAAGTTTGAAGACCCCTGGCCTAGAATAAACACACTAGGTCAGGGGTCTCCAACCTTGGCAGCTTTAAGCCTGGAGGACTTCAACTCCCAGAATTCCCCAGCCAGTTTTTCCCCAGCCAGAATTCCTGAGCTAACATGACTGGAGGAGGAATTCTGGGAGTTGAAGTCCTCCAGGCTTAAAGTTGCCAAGGTTGGAGACCCCTGCACTAGGCCTTACTACAGTTTGACTTTGTGTGCTGTTTGAAATCAGATGAGATAGAATATAGAATCAGAGAGTTGGAAGGGACCTTGGAGGTCTTCTCGTCCAACCCCCTGCTCAAGCAGGTGACCCTATATCATTTCAGACAGGTAGCTCTCCAACCTTTTCTTAAAACCCTCCAGTGATGAAGCACCACAACTTCTGGAGGCAAAGCTGTTCCACTGGTTAATTGTTCTCACAGCCAGGAAATTTCTCCTTAATTCCAGAATGCTTCTCTCTTTGATTAGTTTCTAACCATTGTTTCTTGTCCTGCCCTCTGGTGCTTTGGAGAATAATTTGACCCCCTCTTCTTTATGGCAGCCTCTCAAATACTGGAATACTGCTATCATGTCACCCCTAATTCTTCTTTTCTCTAGCCTAGCCAAAACCAAATCCTGCAGCCTTTCTTGATATGTTTTAGTCTCCAGGGCTTTGATCATCTTAGTTGCTCTTCTCTGAACTTTTTCCAAGTCTCAACATCTTTTTTGTAGTATGGTGACCAAAATTGGTTGTGTATTTTCTCTCAAACCAGCTCAGTGCACATTTTAACACAATCTGTTCTCCTTTGCCTTTTACAAGCAGTACAGTTGGCCCTTGATTTACAGTCACTTGTTTGGTGACGGTTCAAACTTACAATGGTATTGGAAAAAAGAGACTTATGACCATTTTTCACACTTACAACTGTTGCAGAATCCCCATGGTCACATGATCAAAATTTGGATGCCTGGCAGGAGGAGGTGATAAAGAAAATAATGGAATGTGCAGAGATGAGTAGATTGACACTGGCAATTAGAGAGCAAGAAGGAAAAAATATTATGAAATATGGGATTTATTTTATCAGTGGTTAGATAGGAAAATAGGGAAATGAAATACAGGTGAAACTCGAAAAATTAGAATATCGTGCAAAAGTTCATTTATTTCAGGAATGCAGCTTAAAAGGTGAACCTAGTATATGAGATAGACTCATTACATGCAAAGCAAGATAGTTCAAGCCGTGATTTGACATAATTGAGATGATTATGGCTTACAGCTCATGAAACCCCGAAATTCACAATCTCAAAAAATTAGAATATTGTGAAAAAGTTCAATATTCTAGGCTCAAAGTGTCCCACTCTAATCATCTAATTAAGTCATAACACCTGCAAAGGGTTCCTGAGCCTTTAAATGGTCTCTCAGTCTGGTTCAGTAGGAATCACAATCACGGGAAAGACTGCTGACCTGACAGTTGTGCAGAAAACCATCATTGATACCCTCCATAAGGAGGGAAAGCCTCAAAAGGTAATTGCAAAAGAAGTTGAATGTTCCTAATATGCTGTATCAAAGCACATTAATAGAAAGTTATGTGGAAGGGAAAAGTGTGGAAGAAAAAGGTGCACAAGCAGCAGGCATGGCCGCAGCCTGGAGAGGATTGTCAGGAAAAGGCCATTCAAAAGTGTTGGGGACTTTCACAAGGAGTGGACTGAGGCTGGAGTCAGTGCATGAAGAGCCACCACACACAGACGGATCCTGGACATGGGCTTCAAATGTCGTATTCCTCTTGTCAAGCCGCTCCTGAACAACAAACAACGTCAAAAGTTTCTTACCTGGGCTAAAGAAAAACAGAAGTGGTCTGTTGCTCAGTGGTCCAAAGTCCTCTTTTCTAATGAGAGCAACTTTTGCATCTCATTTGGAAACCAAGGACCCAGAGTCTGGAGGAAGAATGGAGAGGCACACACTGCAAGATGCTTGAAGTCCAGTGTGAAGTTTCCAGTCTGTGTTGATTTGGGGAGCCATGTCATCTGCTGGTGTTGGTCCACTGTTTCATTAAGTCCAGGGTCAACGCAGTCGTCTACCAGGAGATTTTGGAGCACTTCATGCTGCCTTCTGCAGACGAGCTTCATGGGGATGCTGACTTCATTTTCCAGCAGGACTTGGCACCTGCCCACACTGCCAAAAGCACCAAAACCTGGTTCAATGACTGTGGGATGACTGTGCTTGATTGGCCAGCAAACTCGCCTGACCTGAACCCCATAGAGAATTTATGGGGCATTGCCAAGAGAAAGATGAGAGACATGAGACCGAACAATGCAGAAGAGCTGAAGGCCGCTATTGAAGCATCCTGGTCTTCCATAACACCTCAGCAGTGCCGCAGGCTGATAGCTTCCATGCCACGCCACATTGAGGCAGTAATTGCTGCAAAAGGGGCCCAAACCAAGTACTGAGTACATATGCATGCTTATACTTGTCAGAGGTCCAATATTGTTCCATGTGCAATCCTTGTTTTATAAATTGCATGTAATCTTCTAATTTTCTGAGATTGTGGATTTGGGGTTTTCATGAGCTGTAAGCCATAATCATCTCAATTATGACAAATTACAGCTTGAACTATCTTGCTTTGCATGTAATGAGTCTATCTCATATATTAGTTTCACCTTTTAAGCTGCATTACTGAAATAAATGAACTTTTGCACGATATTCTAATTGTTTGAGTTTCACCCGTATATTGTAGTATAAATATAACAGTGAATATAATACAGTGATAATGATATGCTATAATCGTTTACTATGGAAAGCACCATAATATGAATTAGAATCTGTAAAAAATAAGATTTGCTTGAAAATGATAATATGAATTTGCAATTAAAGTCTAATGATGATGTAATAATAATATAACAGGATATGGAAAGTTGATTAACATAATATGCATATAAATTTAAACTTAAGAGTGAAAGACTATGGATATTGTGCACAAGAAATATGTACCAACCGATACACTGTACAACTGAAAGAAGGTTTTATTTGTTGTTTTGTGTTTATGTTTGTTTATGTTTGTTGTCAAAAAAAATAAAAAAATAATTGGGGGAAAAATTTGGATGCTTGGCTTGTTTTTATGATGGTTGCTGTGTCCTGGCGTCATGTGATCACCTTTTGTGACCTTCTGATAAGGAAAGACAGATTACCAGCCGTGGCAAGAAAGGTTGTAAAATGGAGCAAAGTTCACTTAACAACTGTCTCACTTAGTTAACAGAAAATTTGGGCTCAACTGTGGTTGCAAATCCAGGACGACCTATATGAACCAAACTCAGCGCTGATCCAACCAAAAGATTTCAGAATGGATTTGATTTAGAACTGAACTCCACAATAAAGAGCATCTCAGTCCTCACTCCAGCTCTAGGCGGGATTGAGAAACAACCTTTGTTGTAAAATTGTAATTGTATTACCCCATTTTTCTGCATTACCAGCCTTACAGCCTTGAATCAGTTACCTTGCCTGACCCTCAACATATCCACTGGTGGGGTGGGTTTTTTTTGTTTTTTTGTGGAAATATGTATTTGTTTCAATAGCAAACCCATCTCTTCCTGTTTATCTGAGCTTCTGTTTTATCTTGGAATTGGGGACTAGACAAAAAGTCAATTTGTTCTGCTTTGAAGCACAGACCGGATTTCCCCTAGCTACAGAAGATACTAGCTCTCCCTGTTGGACAGTTACTAGAGATAAGAAGTCTGGAGACGTTTGGAGTAGCTTCTTAAGCACTTGCCCATAGCCTGTGTCTTGCTTCC
>NW_028262669.1:0-7441 GCF_049901715.1 Pseudonaja textilis | reverse complement strand
GGGGCTGTTAATGTCATTGCCCCAGAGGATCGTGGGCTGCCCTCTTCCCCTTTTTGGAAGAGCTTTATCGCCCCAGCTGCCTTAAGAAAGTTCAAAATGTTCTCAAAGATTTATCTCATCCCGGGCACCCTTGTTTTGAACTGTTGCTATCTGGCAGACGGTACAGGAGAATGAAAACAAGGACAGATAGGCCGAAAAAACAGCCTCTATCCCAGCCCTGTTGGATTCTGTTCAGTGTTGTGGCTTTTCGGTGGAGAGTGAAGGACGTAGGCTTGTGTTCATTTTCAGGGTCATGACGTGCACCGAAGATGGTGCTCGATTAAACTTTACGTGCTTCAAGGACGAGAAAGTAAGCTAAAACCGAAAACCCTACGCTATTTCAGACGAAGAGTTGTCGATCTCTTCTCAAATGCCGCAACTTCTACTGCAAGGGGATCTCGGAAACTTGAGCGACTTTGAGACTGGCGGACTTCAATTCCCAGTCCCAAGCCAGCTGAGGAAATCTGGGAGTTGAAATCCACCCGTCTTAAACTTGTCAGAGTTGGACACTCCTGGTTTAGAACACAGAACGGGGATTGGAAGGGACCTTGGAGGTCTTCTAGTCCAACCCCCAGCGTCAGCAAAATTGGCTTGTTCCAAAGGGCCTTTTTCTTCTTCCTTTTCCTCCTCTTCCTCTCTGAATTATGCCTAGTCCAGTGCAGTTGTCCTCCCTCCCTTTTCTTCCCTTCTCTCCCTTTCTCTCTCTTTTCTCCCTCCTTTTTTCTTCCTTCTCCTCTTCCTTTTCTCCTTCTTTCTTTCCTTCCTGATTTCTCACTCTGTCCTTCCTTCCTTTCTCTCCTCTTCCTCCCATTCTCCTTTTTGCATCTCTTTCCTCCCTTCCATTTTTCTTTTCTTTTCTTTTCTTCTGTCTCTCAACTTCATCCTTCCTATTTCCCTCCCTCCCTGCCTTTCCTCTCTTCTCCCTTCCCTCTCCTCCCCTTCCTTTCTCACCTCCTTTCCTTCCTCTCCTCCGTTCCCCTTTTCTCCTTCCTTTCTTCCTCTCATTTCCCTTTCTCTTCTCCCTTTCCCCTTCCTTCCTTCCCTCCCCCTCCTCCCTTCCTCTCTCTTCCCCTTTCCCTTTCTTTTCGCTTTCTTCCCTTTTCCTCCCTTCCCTTTCTCTCCTCCCTCCCTCCCTCCCTCCGTTCCTTCCTCTACTCTTTGTGGCTGGCTGAGGAATTCTGGGAGTTGAAGTCCACGAGTCTAAAGTGGCCATGTTTGGAGACCTCTGTTCTGGTGGCAAGCCGTTCCACTGGTCAACTGTCCTCCCTGTTAGGAAGCTTAGTAGAAAGTAGAAACTTTCTTAGTAGAAAGTCCTCGATTGGTTTGATTAGCAACACCACCACCCCAGCGTCCCCAGGGCGAAAGATCTTCTTGTCCCCATCCCTCCTTCGACCTTCGCACACTTCGGGTGATGCGTCTCCCCTTGGAAGTTTGCACTCCCGTCCCGCCGCGCCGGTCGGACGTTGCTCCCACTTCGCACGAACCGAAGACGTGCGAATGGGGCCATTGGTGATTCGGCCTGGCAGCTTCCTCATCCGAAGGCGTGCAGGGAAGTCCTGCCAGCTGCTTACTCTCCCCCCCCCACAACACACACTTTCCCCCCCCCCCCATCCGCTGGGCTGCTTGGCAGGCGTGCAATGCACACACAAGGCCCGTTGTAACCGCAACCGCCTTGCCTTGCATGGGAACCCAAACTTAGCTCCGGGCTGTTCCAGAAATAGCCACCCTCCTAGCCACGTCTGGGGCTGGAGGGGAGAGGGGGGGGGAAGACGAGACTTTCCCCCACCCCCCCCCTCCAAAACAGGCTTCCTTGCGCCTAGCCCTGTGTGGTGGGTGGGTTCCCACGGATCGTATCTGGTTATAAAAGCCCAGGCGTGACCACACCAAAGATAGGCCTGGCCTGGCCAGTGAGACTGTCTGGCTCCGGGTTTCTGGCAGGACACGGAACGTGGGTGGGTGAGTCACGGGCCCTCCCCTCCCGTGAGGTCTTTCCGTGGCAGCGTGGGGGGGAAAATAAAATAAAAAAAAGGGCTCTCCTAAATTCCGGTCGAATTGTGGAAGGGGTTGCGGGAGAGAAATTGAGCCGGGGAAGAGAGAAAAATTGCTTCATTCATTCCTCCCCAGAGCAGCTTAAGCTGAGCTCTGCCCATTTTACAGATGGGAAGATGGAGGGCACCTGGTTGGGGCGGAGGGGAGGTCTCGTGGTTAAAGCACCAGGCTTTCCATCGGTTTTAATCGGAACACAGAGCTGGAAAGGGACCTTGGAGGTCTTCTAGTCCAGCCCCCTGCTCAACCAGGAGATCCTGAGCCATTCCGGACAAATGACCGTCCAGTTCCTTCTTTTAACAACCTCCCATGTTGGAGCACCCGCAATTTCTGGTGGCAAGCGGTTCCACGGGTTAATTGTCCTCCCTCTTAGGAAGTTTCTCCTTTAATTCCAGGTTGCTTCTCTCCCTGGTGAGTTTCCACCCGTTGCTTCTTGTCCTTCGTCCAGGGGCTTTGGAGGATAGGGGCCCCCACCTCTTCTTTGGGGCAGCCCCCAAATACTGGAAGAGGCTGCCATGCCCTCCGCCCCCCCCCCAAGTCCTCCTTTTCTGGCCCAACCGAAATCCTGCCACCGTTGTTCTTCGTAGGTTTTACTCTCCAGGCCTGTAATCGCCCCAGTTGCTCTTCTCTGCCCTTTTCCCAAAGTCTCGGCGACTTTCCTGTAAACGTGGGGACCAAAACTGGACGCCGGATTCCAGGTGTGTATTGCGGGCGCTTCTTCGTTCATCTGGCGACCGAAGTCCGAAGTTACGACGGGATTGGGGGAAAAAAGTGATTTACGACTCCGTTTTTCACACTTACGACCACCTGGCAGCTTCCCCGTGGTCACACGATCCAAATTCAGACGCTTGGGAACCGACTCCTATTTATGACGGTTGTAGTCCTTCTGTGACCTTCTGACAAGCAAAGTTGTCTCACTTAACCAATGTCTCACTGAACAACAGATGCGTTGGGGCTCCATCATGGTACCTCGACTTATGACCGCAACGACAAGAGGCTGTGAGTTCTGCCTTAGCTCTGCCTTAGGCCTAAAAGCCAGCTGAAGATTCTGGGTGACTCTGGGCCAGTCTCTGTGTCTCAGCCCAACACACCTTCCAGGGTTGTTGTTTTGAGGATAAGCTGCATGGCCTGGCTGGGAATGAAGGGAGTCAACCCATGGGCTCCCACTTAACAACCTACAGCTGAACCCCGAATTTCCATTGCCAAGCGATACCGTTGCTCAACGAGTTCTGCCCTGCCATTGTTAAGGGAGTCACACGGTCGTAAAGTGAATCTGGCTTTCCCCATTGACTTTTTGCTGGTTGCAAAAGAGGAATCTGATAAACCCGGGGGGTTTGACACCGTCATAAATACGAGTCAGTTGTCCAGCATCTGAATTTAGAACACGGGACCATGGGTCGTTAAGTGTGACAAAAATGGTCCTAAGTCACTTTTTCCAGTGCCGCTGAAACTTCAGTCAGTAAATGAACTGTCGTATGTTTGTCATTAAACAAACCCTTTTGTAAGTTCGCCACTAAACGAACTGCTAAAAGTTCATCCCTAAACAAAGTCTTTTATAAGTTCATCCCTAAACAAACTCTTGCCAAGTTCATCTGCAGAGCCCCTTGTATCTTTGAAACGGTCGCTAAAAGTCAAGGACGACCTATAAAAATCCTCCGCTGGGGAATTCTGGGAGTTGAAGTCCGCCCATCTCCAAGTTTGAGAAGCACCGTATTTAGTCCATAGTTCGCCTTTGGCTGGCTCTTCTCCCCCCCGCCCAACTTTCAGCTGGCCAGACAGTAGCAATCGCTTATCGGGAGTGCGAATCTCGGGCGACCCTTCCCCATTTATCTCTATGGTTTCAGACCCCTCTGGAAGATCAAGGCGAAAGCTGATTGGTGGCCGAAGGGAGGAGGGGGCGCAATTGGTTGCTTGGCTGGAGAGAAAAGAGCACAAGGCAAAGTCGGCTAAGAACAGCCAGCTGGGCAGGGGTTAATTTTGGAGGCGGGCGGGGCGGAGGCCCCGCCTTCCCACCTTCCAAGCCGGGCGTTCTATTGGGTGCGGGGCCAGAAGGGTCCCGCCTCGAGGAGGAGGAGCTTGCGCTGATGGGTGGGAGAGTTTAAAAAAAACAAAAAAACGCCGAGGATTAATCCTCTCCGGCTGGAGCGAACTGAGTTAAACTGGGGACGTGGGATGGGAACGACCCCCGAAAGCGGCGGAAAAGGCAAGCCGCTTCCGCCGTCTCCGGGCTTGGACGCTGGGGTCGCCTTCCACGTGCTGAGAGTACGGCCGGGAAAGGGAAAGGGAAGCCGAGGCTTTGGGCAGATGCGGGTTCAGAGCCGCGCGTGTCGTGTGAATGCTCCCTAGTGCGTGTCCGCGTGTTGGAATGATGATTTGGAAAGCCTAAGATGAAACCTGGGAATTTACCGAGGAAAAGTGCATGCCTCTCTCGGTTTTATACCTCCCCCCCACCCAATCCTTGTCCCCCGTCCCCTTTCTGCCTTTATTTGGGACTACAACTCCCATTGCTCCCAGCCAGAGCGCGGGGAAGCTCAGGCCCGTCCCAGAACCGGGCTCAAAACTGGAAGGATAATGGCTGCTCTTCCTAAACTCCAAACCCCCAATTCCCGTTTCAAAAACCGCATTCACGCGACCTAACAACCTTTGCACATTTTTTTTTTTTTAGGGGTGTGTGTGTGTGAGGGTTCTGGGTGCAAAATTCTCCCCCTCCACAAAAAGAAGGGAAAAGGCTATTTCCATCCTTGGCACGGGCGGGGGGCAGCTTTTAGAAGCCTCCCCTACTTCCTGGGTTGGGGGAGACGGAACAAGGGGGTCACGGGGTTATCAGAATGCACTTTGGGGAGGGGGTGCGAAGGGTTATAGTTGAGAATTTAAACGGTGTTTTTCTTTCTCTCTCTCTCTCTCTCTCTTTTTCTTGTAGCATTATATGTGGTTGTGACTGCCAGAGGCTTTAAACCGGAGGAGGTCTAAATTATCCACAGCCGGGGGCACCCGTCGCCTGGATCTTGGGGGGTGGAGGGTGGGCAACGAAGACGCATCCACAGCGGCAGAAAGGTAAGAAATGGGCTTGGGGTAAATGGAGGGAGAGGGGGGCAGCAACGGTCCCTGGGGTGCATGAGAGGATTTGGGGGGATCAAACAGGATTAAATGTACCAAATGGCCCTGATAATAAAAATGGGTAGAAGATGCGTCTTCCATCAGGGGTCTCCACCCTCGGCAAATTTACGGCTGGTGGACTTCAATTCCCAGAATATCCCTGACTGGGGGGGGGGGGAATTCTGGGAGTTTAAAGTCTCAAAGCGACAAGAGGAATTCTGGCAGTTGAAGTCTCGGAGTCTTCAACCGGCTGAGGAATTCTGGGATTTGAAGTCCACCAGTCTTAACGTTCCCAAGATTGGAGGCTCCGGTTTTTATAGCATTGATTACTATGCTATTATTTGGGTCTTCTGGTCAGTCTGGGTCTCTGGCGACCTACGTCCGTGTACCTTCAGACGTGGTTTGTCTTTCTTTTTTGGGGGGCCCCCAAACCCCCATCTGGGTCTTGTGCGAAAGGAGGAGTCAGTTTGGTTAAGTGGGTAAAGGTGCTAGTCTAGAAAGAGGGAGGTGGTGAATTCCAGTCCTGCCTTGGGCATGAAAGCCAGCTGGGGTGACTTTGGGTCAATCACCGGATAACCGGGAGTTCTAATCTTGCCTTAGGGGGTGAAAGCTGTCTGGGTGACTTTAAGCCATTCCCCAGGCGACTGGGAGTTCTAGTCCCACCTTAGGCATGAAAACCAATTCGGTGATTTTGGGTGAGTCTCTCGCCCAGCCCAGCCCAGCCCACCTCGCAGGGTTGCTGTGGGGAAAGGAGAAAGCGTAAGTTCTTCGGCGTGCAACATAACACCACAATTAGGTTTAATATGATAGATTTGCAGGGCCAATGCAATGTGCAACATGTTCATACTGGTGTAATCTTATCTATATAAAAGCGAAATGCCCCTCACGCATCATCACAAAATCTCCAGAACTGTAAAACCTACAAACTTGGAAATTAGGCACCTATGTTCCTCTTGGCTTCTAGGGGCTCACTAAGAAAGGATTTTTCCAAATGACCTTCAGAGCATTTAGAATATTTCATTTATTATTATTATTATTATTATTATTATTATTATTATTATTATTATTATTATTATTCACACGCTCTGATGCTTAGGAGTTCTACTCCCCTTCCCACCTGAAAAGAAATCTCTTCCAAATGCAAAACACAAGCAGAGGAGTTTCAGTTTCACAGCACCCAGCAGCTTTAGTCCAGAACAGTTGAGCTAAGCCACGCCCAGGCTCCTTGCTGTCTCCTTGCTCACACAGCAAATACTGTTTCAATTTCCACCCAGCCCTCAACTCTCTCACACACTGACAGGACGCTAGTCAGATGAATACCGATGGATGCTGATAGGCAGAGGCAGAGTTTTTTTCCCCCTTATTTTTCTTCCCCAAAATTAAGCCCGACCACCTAGTTTCGAAGTGAAGCACGGGTATAGAGCTAGTTTGCGTATTTATAGGTATATGGGAATGTGTGTTATTACTTATTTGGGTTTAGGGATTCTATGTCTTTCATTTATTGAGTTATTGAGATGTATTTCATGTTTTTTTTTTTTTTTGTGTGGGGTAGCGGTTGGCTGCACCAAGGCAGGCTCATTCAATTTCATTGTACAATTAAATTCGTTGAACCGGCCCTAAAATTAGCAACCGGTTCGTCTGAACCGGTGCGAACCGATAGCAGCCGATAACCGCCCGGCCCTGCCCATTATCAGAACACAGAAGCTCAAACGAAGGGAAGCGATTTCTCTTTGTAGAAAGTGGGTATTTAGTGAAAAGAGTTAAATTACAACATGCCGGACATAAAAGGTCTCTGGCAGGGTGTGTGTGTATGTGGGGGGGAAATGTCTCCCTCCTCTGCCGGTTGCCCCTAACCCCGTCTCTCTTTTCCGCCCGCAGACTGGATGCATCGAACGTTGGAACAGTTAGGGGTCCGTGCTGGGCGGGACCCATTTTCTCTCGGCCACCTGGGCTGTAGTGGAGCCTGGAGTTCGTGCCATTCTCGCCCATGGCTCCCGGGGGGCAGGTATTCTGGGCAGGGGGAGGGCGAGAGGAAAGGGGGCGGCGGGTTGGTGGGACAGTCCTGGTGGGGGTTGGGCAAGTGGGGGGAGGTCAACAGCTCCTGAGGTCTCTCAGTCAAGCCTGGCTTCCTCCCCACACCCCACAAAAAACCTCATTTTTGCTTCCAAAATCCTTGCTTTTCCAGGTGAAATTTGGGAGTTATTGATATATAATGATAAGTGTTTTTAAAAGAGAGAAAACTTTTTTTGAGTTTCCTAAA
>NW_028262668.1:0-7501 GCF_049901715.1 Pseudonaja textilis | reverse complement strand
ATATATACTTGATATTTTACAGTAATAATATGATACTTTCATATCACGGTGGGGGGCCACAGGATAGCCTTATATTATACTTTATATTTATATTATACACTAATATTGTACTTTCATTATCACGGTGGGGGCCACAGGATATCGTTATATTATACTTTATATTTATATTATACACTAATATTGTACTTTCATATCACGGTGGGGGCCACAGGATAGCGTTATATTATACTTGATATTTATATTATACACTCATATTGTACTTTCATTATCACGGTGGGGGCCACAGGATAGCGTTATATTATACTTGATATTTATATTATACACTCATATTGTACTTTCATATCACGGTGGGGGCCACAGGATATCGTTATATTATACTTTATATTTATATTATACACTCATATTGTACTTTCATTATCACGGTGGGGGCCACAGGATATCGTTATATCATACTTGATATTTATATTATACACTAATATTGTACTTTCAGATCACGGTGGGGAACCACAGGATAGCCTTATATTATACTTTATATTTATATTATACACTAATATTGTACTTTCATTATCACGGTGGGGCCACAGGATATCGTTATATTATACTTTATATTTATATTATACACTAATATTGTACTTTCATATCACGGTGGGGCCACAGGATAGCGTTATATTATACTTGATATTTATATTATACACTAATATTATACTTTCATATCACGGTGGGGGCACAGGATATCCTATATTATACTTGATATTTATATTATACACTCATATTATACTTTCATATCACGGTGGGGCCCACAGGATAGCATTATATTATACTTGAAATTTATATTATACACTAATATTATACTTTTTCATATCACGGTGGGGCCCACAGGATATCGTTATATTATACTTGAAATTTATATTATACAATAATATTATACTTTCATTATCACGGTGGGGCCCACAGGATAGCATTATATTATACTTGAAATTTATATTATACACTAATATTATACTTTTTCATATCACGGTGGGGCCCACAGGATATCGTTATATTATACTTGAAATTTATATTATACACTAATATTATACTTTCACGGTGGGGGCCACAGGATAGCGTTATATTATCCTTGATATTTATATTATACACTAATATTATACTTTCATATCACGGTGGGGGCCACAGGATAGCGTTATATTATACTTGAAATTTATATTATACACTAATATTATACTTTCATATCACGGTGGGGGCCACAGGATAGCGTTATATTATACTTGATATTTATATTATACACAGTAATATTATACTTTCATATCACGGTGGGGGCCACAGGATAGCGTTATATTATACTTGATATTTATATTATACACTAATATTATACTTTTTTCATATCACGGTGGGGCCCATGGGATATCGTTATATTATACTTGAAATTTATATTATACACTAATATTATACTTTCATTATCACGGTGGGGCCCACAGGATAGCATTATATTATACTTGAAATTTATATTATACACTAATATTGTACTTTCATTATCACGGTGGGGCCCACAGGATAGCATTATATTATACTTGAAATTTATATTATACACTAATATTATACTTTTTCATATCACGGTGGGGCCCACAGGATATCGTTATATTATACTTGAAATTTATATTATACACTAATATTATACTTTCATTATCACGGTGGGGCCCACAGGATAGCATTATATTATACTTGAAATTTATATTATACACTAATATTGTACTTTCATTATCACGGTGGGGCCCACAGGATAGCATTATATTATACTTGAAATTTATATTATACACTAATATTATACTTTTTTTCATATCACGGTGGGGGCCACAGGATATCGTTATATTATACTTGATATTTATATTATACACTAATATTATACTTTCATTATCACGGTGGGGCCCACAGGATAGCATTATATTATACTTGAAATTTATATTATACACTAATATTGTACTTTCATTATCACGGTGGGGCCCACAGGATATCGTTATATTATACTTGAAATTTATATTATACACTAATATTATACTTTCATGGTGGGGGCCACAGGATAGCGTTATATTATCCTTGATATTTATATTATACACTAATATTATACTTTCATATCACGGTGGGGGCCACAGGATAGCGTTATATTATACTTGATATTTATATTATACACAGTAATATTATACTTTCATATCACGGTGGGGCCACAGGATATCGTTATATTATCCTTGATATTTATATTATACACTAATATTATACTTTCATATCACGGTGGGGCCACGGGATAGCGTTATATTATACTTGATATTTATATTATACACCAATATGATACTTTCATATCACGGTGGGGGCCACAGGATAGCATTATATTATACTTGAAATTTATATTATACACTAATATTATACTTTCATATCACGGTGGGGGCCACGGATATCGTTATATTATACTTGATATTTATATTATACACTAATATTCTACTTTCATATCACGGTGGGGGCCACAGGATATCGTTACATTATACTTTATATTTACAATATACACTAATATTATACTTTCATATCACGGTGGGGGCCACGGGATATCGTTATATTATACTTTATATTTATATTATACACTCATATTCTACTTTCATATCACGGTGGGGCCACAGGATATCGTCCCGCGGAGCCGCAATTGGCCACAGGGCCGCATGAAGGAGACCTCTGCTTTAGGGGAAATATTCTGCCTTTTTATTTATTTTATTTTATTTTATTTTTTTAAAATATTCCTAGGATATTTCAATTTTTTTCTAAGGAGGGGGTGTGCTAACCTCCAACAGTAAACTCAAGAGTTTCCCCAGCTGTGTCGGGTGGGGTGGGGTGAAAAAAAGTTGTGGGGGGAATTTTCCCAAAGGAAACCAGGCCTGGCTTCTGCCCCCCCACAATCCTCCTCTCCTCTCCCCAATGTCTTTCCTTCCGGGGGCCCCGTCCTTCCCAAATGAAATATCCTAGGAAATATATCAAAAGGCGGATTATTTCCCCTAAAAAGAACAAGTAGGAACTTTTGGAAAACCAACAAGGGACGGAAAAAGCAAAGACTCCAGGAAGGAGGAAGGCTTAGCATCCTCCCAGGGTGGTTGGTTGGTTGGGTGGGCAACCGTAACAGCTCGTTCCTGACTCCCAAAATTAAAAAAAAAAGTTGCTTTGATTTGCCGGTCCGTTCAATTCACCCAAGGGCTCCTTTTATCGATCCATGAAAGTTTCCCTCGATCTCTGATTCGAACCCATGTCTCTTCAGGCCAAGCTGAGGAACCGTGGCGAGAAGGAGAACCTCAAAGCGGCTCTGGACATGGCCAAAGAAGCCGAACAAAGCGGCCTCCAGGTGGGGATGGGGGACTCTACCCAGAAAGGTTTTTGCGTTATCCCGGAGCCGTTGGGTTGGTTTCCCCCCCACACACACACCGCCCCGTCCCGAATAACGACCATCCTGTAGTCGCCACACTTTCTGACCAGATTTGACCCCTTTGAAAGGCTTGGAGTCCTTTCGCTGGGGAAGGGTAGGAATGGGAAAATCCACCCGGCTTAAAAGGGGGAGGGCTAAGCTTGGCCCCAGCCCTGATCCTAGGACGACCCCATTACAAATCCCCTTATTTTGGAAGGGGCCTGTTTTGGGGGCCAAGTTTGATTTTTTTTTTTTTTTTTTAGGGAGGCAGAATGTGAAGAGCTGGCCTGCCTTGCCTCAAAACAAACTCTTTCTTTTCTTTCTTTCTTTCTTTCTTTCTTTCTTTCTTTCTTTCTTTCTTTCTTTCTTTCTTTCTTTCTTTCTTTCTGATTTTTTTTAGGGAGGCAGAATGTGAAGAGCTGGCCTCCCTTGCCTCAAAACAACCTCTTTCTTTCTTTCCTTCCTTCCTTCCTTCCTTCCTTTCTTTTTTTCTTTCTTTCTTTCTTTCCTTCCTTCCTTCCTTCCTTCCTTCCTTCCTTCCTTCCTTTCTTTCTTTCTGATTTTTAGGGAGGCAGAATGTGAAGAACTGGCCTCCCTTGCCTCAAAACAACCTCTTTCTTTTCTTTCTTTCTTTCTTCCTTCCTTCCTTCCTTCCTTCCTTCCTTCCTTTCTTTCTTTCTTTCTTTCCTTTCTTTCCTTTCTTTCCTTCCTTTCTTTTTCTTTCCTTTCTTTCTTTCTTTCTTTCTTTCCTTCCTTCCTTTCTTTCTTTCTGATTTTTTAGGGAGGCAGAATGTGAAGAGCTGGCCTCCCTTGCCTCAAAACAACCTCTTTCTTTTCTTTCTTTCTTTCTTTCTTTCTTTCTTTCTTTCCTTCCTTCCTTCCTTCCTTCCTTCCTTCCTTCCTTCCTTCCCTTCCTTCCTTCCTTCCTTCCGTTCTTTCTTTCTTTCTTTCTTTCTTTCTTTCTTTCTTTCTTTCTTTCTTTCTGATTTTTTTTAGGGAGGCAGAATGTGAAGAGCTGGCCTCCCTTGCCTCAAAACAACCTCTTTCTTTCTTTCTTTCTTTCTTTCTTTCTTTCTTTCTTTCTTTCTTTCTTTCTTTCCTTCCTTCCTTCCTTCCTTCCTTCCTTCCGTTCTTTCTTTCTTTCTTTCTTTCTGATTTTTTTAGGGAGGCAGAATGTGAAGAGCTGGCCTCCCTTGCCTCAAAACAACCTTTCTTTCTTTCTTTCTTTCTTTCTTTCTTTCTTTCTTTCTTTCTTTCTTTCTTTCTTTCTTTCTTTCTTTCCTTCCTTCCTTCCTCCTTCCTTCCTTCCTTCCTTCCTTCCTTCCTTCCTTCCTTCCTTCCTTCCTTCCTTCCTTCCTTTCTTTCTTTTTGGGTCTTCCTGTCACTGTCTTTGTCTTAGAAGCCTGAAGATGTGTAGTCTCTTTTGTCGCCTTATTCAGGGGAGACTAAAACGATTCAGGTTGGGTTTAGGACGTAAGACGGAGCATGAGGAAAAGAGGGAGGGGATGACCCAGCATCCTCAAGGTGATAGACAGCCTCCTGTCTCTCTCTCTCACACACACACACACACACACACACCCTGTGCTGCAGCCCGGTGATTGACAGAGGGTCCCCCCACCTCCACATGACAGACAGACAGGGAGGATCACAGGAAGACCAAAAAATAAATAAAAAACCCACACCCACTCAGCTGATTTGCCTCTATGTTATACAGCATGGAGCACCGTCCACAGGGAATCCAAGCAGGCTACAAGAAAAAGCCAAAGAGCCATTTGCTCTGCGTGTGCGTGCGTGTGTGTGTGTGTGTGTGTTGTGTAGCCAAGTTCAGGCCAGTCGAGATTTCTCTTCATTTAGAGAGAGATGGAGAGGGTTGTTTTTTTTTAAAAAAAAGAAAAACTCAGCACGGAGAAGGCAAAAAAAGCCCCTTGGTTCCAACATCTCCTGACTTCTGCTCCTTTGGGCTTTCTTTCGATTGGGGTGGGTGGGTGGGTGGTGGGGCTGCTTGTCAAAAAACCATCGCGTGCTCCTTGTTTAAAAAGAACAAAAAAAAACAAAAAAAACCCTCCATTTCTGCTCCCTTCGTTATGGCCACCGACGGCTGTCTTTATTAGCGAGAGTTCTAGGCCCCACCGCCTCCATTTTGCAAAAATGTGATGCATTGCTTTTGATATTTCCCTTTCTTTCTTTCTATCTATCTATCTATCTATCTATCTATCTATCTATCTATCTATTCTTAAGTTTTCGGTGCCTTACATGTATGGCATTCAGCTTTGTTCGGGTATTTTCCTGCATCATTGTAGTTGTGCTTTTAAAAAGTTGTAGCATCTCATCTGCCATCATCAGGCTTCTGTATAGTATATACAGAATAAACTGTATAGTATATATACTATACAGAAGCCTGATGATGGCAGATGAGATCTGCTTTCTACAACTGCTAAAAGCAAACTACAATGACGTGAAAATACCCAACAAAACTGAATGCCATATATCTATCTACTATACATACATACATACACACACACACACACACACACACACACACACACACACATATATATATATATATTTGTTTTCTGAGGTTCTCGCGGGTATTTGTATATGGATCTTTGGTTGTTCGGGTTTTCTCCCGCGTAAGATTCGAAGTATCTAGGCAACGTTTCGATGAAGTCTCATTCATCATCTTCAGGCTTCTGTCTCCGGCTCTGTGCTTCTCAGAGTAATGTGAGATTGCAGCTGCTTCCTCCTTTAACTGCCAGTGGGGTGGGACTTGATTGGGTGGGGGCTTGGCTGTGTTCTGATTGGGTGGGGTGTGTTCTCATTGGTAGGGGTTTGGCTGTGTTCTGATTGGTTGGGGGTTAGCCGTGTTCTGATTGGTTGGAGCGTGTTCTGTTCAGGTGGGGGCTTGGTTGTGCTCAGGTTAGTCTTAGTTGCTGGGGGATTTGAGCTGGTGAGTTGTGATCTTGCTGTTTGGCTTGAGTTCGTGGTCCTTCTGCATCTTCATAGTGGGTGTCGGTTTGCTTCATGTATGGCTCGGAGGGTTTGAAGTGGGTAGTGATGCAGCTGCCGTGCAGCTTCTGGTCCATGGTCGTGTCTCATCTTCTGAGTGGGTGAGTCTGTTTTCTATGGAAGTGTGGTGGTGGCATCTTGTGTGGCTCTCATGGGTGTGGGTCTGGTGTCCTTCTTCATGTTAGGTACTCGTCTGTTCATGAGGGACGGGTTTCCAAATGGCTGGAAGGCGGGAGGTGTCATCTCGTTTGTTCATGCTGTGTGGGCGTTTTTCTATCTCTATGGCTTCTCTGATTATTCTGCTGTTGAAGTGTTCGGTTTTGGCGATAGTTCTGGTATTTTTAAATCAATTTCATGTCCTGTGGCTTTGAGGTGTTGGACCAGGGAAGAGTCGTTTCTTCTTTTTGATTGAGTTCTTATGTTCTTCAATGCGTGCACTTATTCTTCTGTTAGTTTGTCCAATGTATGTGGTAGGGCAGGCAGTGCAGGATTTCATATACTCCTTGGTTTTCTAATTGATTTTGTCTTTGGGGTTTCTTAGGATGGTGGATATTTTCTGTTTGTGCAGAATGCTGTTTTGATGTTGTGTTTTTGGAGGATCTTGCTAATTTTGTCTGTAGTGCCTTTTATATATGGGAGGAGGGCTTTGCCGTTTTCTTGTTCTCTGTCTTGGATTTTGGTTGGGGTTTCTTTTTGGATTAGGTGGGTAATCTTCTTTCTTTGGAATCCATTGGCTGCAAGTACGTTGGTGAGAGTGTGTAGTTCGGTTTTTGGTGTTGTTCATCGGCTAAGCATTTTGTTCTGGAGATGAGTGTCTTGGCTCTGGAATTGATCTGTGCTGGGTGGTGGTGTGAGAGTGCATGTAGATAGCGGTTGGTATGTGTTTTCTTCTGGTAGATGGTGTGTCCTAGGGAGCCATTGGATCTTTTGTATATCAAGACATCTAGGAAGGGAAGTTGGTTGTTGGCTTCTGTTTCCATGGTGAATTGTATTTTGGGGTGTAGGCTGTTGAGGTGTGTGAGGAAGTTGTTCAGTTTTTCTTTCCCATGTGGCCAGATTATG
>NW_028262667.1:0-7513 GCF_049901715.1 Pseudonaja textilis | reverse complement strand
TTCCTGGGAGAGGATGACCCTGACAATTTTCTTCTTCAGAAATCCGTGTTTCTGATAAGCAACCTGTTGCTTTCAGGGAGTTCATAAATCTCCTTTTTTCTGTTGTTCAACTATATTTTGTCAAAATCTATATTGTCAAAATATGATCAACAATTTTTTGTGAACTTTTTTCCTTCACTTGTAAGATAGTGGTAACACCTATTTTCCTAATGAAGCATGTCTGTAAACTAGACAACTACGGAAGAAAGATTCAAATGTGAAAAAGCATCTGGGATAAGAAACAAAGTTTTGTGCTTTTAAAATTGCTGCATGTTCCCATTCTAGTTCCATCCTTTCCTGGAGAAGAATGAGTTTGTCAATATTTCAAAGTATGAACTCTACATGGACCCAAATGGAGAGGTAGCAGCAGATCTGGCCATTTTGGGCTTCTTGGTTCTTTCCAGAGATGATCCCAGGAGAGAGTATCTGGCGTATTTTGTAAGACAGAGACTTTATATCGACCAAGATGTTCTTTCACGGTTAAAGGTGCTCAACAAGGTAGGAGAAAGTTTTGCTGTCTTCTCTCCGTTTTCCAAAGCCTGAGGTCCCATTTCAAGAGGGCTGATGCTATTCCCCAAAGGTGGTTGATTTTCACCGAGAATTGAATCTGGGCGGTAGAAACCGGATTTTTTCCCTTAGGCTGCTTGGGAGGCTTCCATATTGTTCCATTTTGTGGACCACTTACAATTAAGGGTCTCCATCAAACGGGTGAGAAACCCACAAGGGCTGGGGAATGATATGAAATGCCATGCTTGACTGGCTCCCAGCTGAGGACGGAAATCTTCATCCATCTTATATGAGTCTTTCTTGATTTCCTGATAAAACCTCCTTTGCAGAAAGAATTCAGCAGAACAGCTGTCTGGGATTTCAGTTTGGGATTGTATGTACTTCACAGAAAAAAAAGTAAATAAAAAAAAATAAGTTTGTAAGGAAATTTCTATTGTATATTTCTTTTCTTTCAACAACCAGAGAAATAAAATAGCCATTTTCAGGCCCTTTAATTTTCCACTCTACAATTTGTACCTTAACCATTTCTCTGCTCCTCCTCCAAACTTTTCTTGTCTTTGAAGGGCTGGAGAAGATGTCCAGAAAAAGGGGACCTTGGGACTCTTCCCAGGAGGAGGTTGCAGGGATCCTGTCTCAAGGCAGCCGCATCACTGACCAGGTCACAAACCTCCAATATTGCATAATGTTCATCCAGGTCCAAGAAGGGGCTGAATAAGTGGGGAGGGGACTTCTAGGTTTCTAGGAAAAGGCACCCATGGAAGCTGCTCTCCTCTCCAACCACAGAGATTGCTGATCAATTGGGAATCAATTTTTATGTCTCATAATGGCTCCTAACTGTGAATAGGTTCCCTTTGTAAATTTCATTTTAAGGAGATAAGAAAAGCTCTGTTGGATCAGAAGAAGGTCAGTCTAAGATTCACACAAATCCCTCTGGTTCTCCCACAAGCAATAGAAGAAGGCAGAGACTTGTGGCTTTGTGGCACATGGAAGAGGTGTTTATCCAGAGGTGGAATTCAGTAGGTTCCGACCAGTTCTGGAGAACTGTTAGTGGAAATTTTGAGTGGTTCGGAGAACTGGCAAATACCGCCTCTGACTGGCCTTGCCCCCATCTCTTCTCTGCCTCCCACTGAGTCCCAGCTGATCGGCTGGATTGGTTGCCCTGCACAGGAGAACGGAGCTGGAAGGCAGGTTAGTCGGGAGAGGAAGGAATGGGCTTTTGAAGTAACTTTCCACTGCCATGCCCACCAAGCCACGCCCAAGCCCCACCCACAAACCCATGTCCACAGAACCGGTAGTAAAAAAAACTGATCCCCACCACAGCGATTATCCCACAATTCCATCACTACCCACAATATTGGACACTCAGCCATCTCACACTCTAGGTATCTCCAATTTTAGTATCTCACATTAATCTGAGAAAATGTTTCCAAATTTACCACCCCACATTCAATAAGAACTAAGGCAGGACTGGAATTCAAAAGTCTCCTGGTGATCCACTCAAAGTCCCCCAGGAAGTTTTCCTGCCTGAGGGAGGATTAGAACTCAAAGCCTCCCAAATATTGGCCAATACAATCAACAAGTCCTAAATCAATTATTGTCAGGAAGCTCACTCAAATTGACCGGCAGCTCATGCAAAAAAATTAGGCTGTGCGTGTTAAGTTTGAGCAATGAGAGGCCGAACCAGAGCATGAGTGCAACAATACTTTATTATACAATAAAGGGCTGACCGTGCTTGCCACGCCTGGAACTGGCTCGCAGCAATCAGCAACTGGTTGGACCCCGCAGCCTGCTTTTATAGCTGGCTGCTGGGGAGAACCAACCAATGGGAATGGGGGAATAACACCCACACAAAGTGAGTGGACCTGAGTGAGAACTCCTAGAGTCCTCAGGACATAACACCCCTTCCCCCAGATGCGAACATGCATAGTCCTTGAGGTAGACGGGGTTTGTGTTGGCGCCCGAACGGCGCAGCTCGGGAACATTGTCTGTCTGTTCGGTATCAGTCTGTGACGGTTGAGCCGGCATAGTGTCGCCAACGCTCTCTCTCGGACTGGGCATCCTCGGAAACCATCGGGTTGGTTACTGGGGTCGAGCTCTCGTGGGTTGGATCAGGCTGGTCAACCCTCTGGGCGCTGTTGTCCGAGTTTGGGCTGACCGGAGCGACCGCTGGTGCCGACTGGTCGTTGGGTGCGATGTGGCTGGGCGGCGGATGAGGCGGTTCCCCTTCGACTGGAGACTCTGGATTCTTGTTGGCAAGGGTGCTGAGGCGCCTTCTAAGCTGGTCTATGTGTCTCCTCCAGACGCGACCATCCTCCAGCCTGACCCTATACGATCTCGGCCCGGTGACGGCGATGACCTCGCCTGGAATCCAAAGTGGGTCCCCAGCGAAATTCCTTGCGAATACTGGCTCCTGTAACATAAAATGTCTAACCCCGAAGTAGAAGCGAGGGGAGAGTCAGGGCAGTATTGTGGGTGCAGTCTGTCCAATACAGTCCTCAGGCGCCGGCCCATCAGAAGTTCCGCTGGGGACTTATTGGTGACTGCACAGGGGTTGAGTGCTGGCTCATCAGGAACCGTGAGAGTTTGTGGTGCCAGTCATCCCTGCCAAACCTAGCGAGGGCCTCTTTGGTGGTCCTGACGGCCCTTTCAGCCAACCCATTACTGGCAGGGTGAAATGGGGCTGTGAAAATGTGGCGAATGCCCAGGTTGGCAACAAAGCGGCTGAATTCTACTGATGCGAACTGTGGGCCATTATCGGAGACAATGGAGTCGGGTAGTCCATGTGTAACGAACAGGCGCGTTAACACGTTGGTGATTGCTAGTGTGGTGGTCGTGGATAGCTGTGCCACGTCTATCCATTTGGAATAAGCGTCCACGACCACTAGGAACATCTTTCCATGCACGGGGCCGGTCAGATCGATATGGATTCTAGACCAAGGGCGCTGGCGCTCTCCCATCTGGTAGGGGTGGCGATGGGGGAGCAGGACGGGATTCCTGGCAAATGCTGCAGGAACTTACCCAATTGACAATGTCCTCGTCTAGACCCGGCCACCACACGTAGCTGCGTGCTAATGCCTTCATTCTCACGATGCCGGGGTGTCCCTCGTGCAACGCCTCCAGGACTCGGAGTGCAGCAGCGAGGTCGGAATGACCACTCGAGTGCCCCACAGTAGACAACCCTGCAAACTGGACAGCTCCTGCATGCGAGTCTTAAAGGGTGCGAATTTGTTATCAATGTTGCCTCCCGGCCACCCCTCCTCACCCAGTCGAGCACCTGGGCGGCGTTTGGTCTGCCTTGGTTTTAGCGGCGATGTCAAGGGCGGTGATGGGCAGGTCCAACTGGGTGATCTCGAAAATGGCGTTGACAGGAGCTGGGTCTTCAGCCGGAGCGGGTAAGGGGCAGCGACTGAGAGCGTCGGCGTGGGATAGAGTTTTGCCCGGGCGGTGAATAAGTTTGTATGAGTAGGCCGCTAGGAAAAGTGTCCACCTTGTCATCCTAGGGGAAAGGACTTGAGGTGTCTGTTTGTCGCCGGCCAGTAGGCCCAGGAGGGCTTATGGTCGGTGACCAGTTCAAGAAGTGGCCAAAAGGAATTCGTGAAACTTTTTCACGGCTGCAACAGCTGCTAGGGCTTCCTTGTCTATTTGGCTGTAATTTCGCTCCGTGGCCGAGAGCGTCCTGGAGAAAAAGCGATGGGGGCCTCGGCGCCATTGGGGAGTCTGTGACTAAGGACCGCCCCAATTCCAAAGGGGATGCGTCTGCTGCCAGTACTAAAGGAAGGTTGGGGTCGGTTGGATGAGCACTGCCTCTGGCGTAAGTAGTGATTTGACGGCGTTAAACGCCTGGTCTTCTTTTGCCCCCAGTGCCACGGTGACTTTTTGTCTAGTAATCTGTGTAGGGGTTCTGCTACTGAGGCTTTATGGGGCAAGAAGGATGCATAAAAGTTCAGCAGCCCCAAGAAAGCTTGTAGCTCCGTTTTGGAGGTTGGTGTGGGCGCTTCGTGGATTGCCCTAACCTTGGACTCCAGGGGTGAATGCCAGAGGCGTCAATTTTATAACCCAGAAAGTCCACCTGTCTAGTGGCAATGGCGCATTTTTCTTTTTTAACTTGAGGCCATGCTGTCTGAACCTCTCTAACACTGCTCGCACTCTCTGGAAGAGTTGGGGTCTGTCCCTGGCCGAGACCAAGATGTCGTCAGTAGGGTACTACACCAGGGAGGCCCTGTAAAATCCGCTCCATGAGGGATTGAAAAATACCGGGGCAACACTTACGCCAAATTGGAGGCGCTTGCATCGGAAGGCACCCTATGAGTGGCGATGGTCTGAAGTTCCGCTGTTTGGTTATCAACAGGGAACTGCTGATATGCTTGAGACATGTCAATTTAGCAAAAATACTGCCCGGCTCGAATGTGTGTAATAAGTGCTGAATGACGGGCACAGGGTAGTGCGCTAACTTGTAAATATTTATTGATTGTTGTCTTGTAGTCCGAGCAAATTCTCAGGCTACCATCTTTTTAAGGGTGTGACAATGGGCGTCTCCCACTTGGCGAAATCTGTTGGCTCAATGACCCCTTGTTTTAATAGTTTATCCAATTCAGCGTCTAGTTTTGGCGAATAGCAAATGGAACTCTACGTGGTTTTAATCTGATTGGGACTGCCTGGGGTCAACGGTGAACGAGATGGGGGTTCCATTATAACACCCCAGCTCCTCGCTGAACACATCTGCGTAGTCAGCGAATAAGGAGTCAGTGTCTGAGGTTGAGACAGCATGGACTCCTGTTAGCCCTAGGCCGAGGTGGGGAAACCAATCGAGCCCCAATAAGGTGGGTAGATTGCCGTTAACTACCACTAGAGGTAGGTGGCCTTTAAAAGCTCTAAAACTGACAAAGAACTTGCCTCTGCCGATCACGGAATGGCCTTCCCTGGTAGTCCTTCAGACCGAACTGGCTCTCTGAAGCCGGGTAGTAGATAGGCTGGGGTGGAGTCTCTTGAGGGTGTTCCACGAGATTATTGAGAGCGCTGACCCTGTGTCAACCTCCATGTGGCACGGTTTACCTTCTAGGGAAACGGAGAGAGAAATTTTACTAACAGTGTGGCAAGTACGCCTGGCAAGGCGGTGCGTGCGACAGTTTAATACTTGCCTCTGTGGCCCGAGTGCGAGGACGGGGGTCTGTGTGCAGCGCTTTGGGGGCTTGGCAGACTCTCGCGATGTGCCCCCTCTTATGGCAGTTGTTGCAGGTGGCTCCTTTAAACTTGCAGGTGGCCCTTTGATGCGATCCCCCACAGGCTAGGCACAGTGTGATGTGCTTGGGTGGACCGGTGTTTTCTTGTTTGGCCCCTACCTGCGACCGTCTGTCGTTGGCGAGGCGGTGGACGTCGTTTTCATCGTTGTGGGCTTCCTCCGCTTCCACCTCTTCGGAATGGACTGGGAACGATGCCAGCTTGGCACTTGGGCCCTGAATTTCGGCGGCTGAGTTCGTTGCTAGCTCGGCTGCTAGGGCCTCCTCGACCGCTTGCGCGAGGTTGAGGTCTTTTGCTAGCAGGCGCCCTCTGTAGGTTGAGATCCTTGACCCCACAAACTAATTGATCGAGGAGCATGTCCTCCAGGTATGTTCCAAACCCGCAGTGCAGGGCTGCTGTTCTGAGGGCGGCCATATATTGATTGATGGTCTCCTTACTCGATTGCTTCCTCATACGGGCGTGAACCTCCTGGCGATTTGTGAAGGCCTGGGAGCGTAGTGGTTAGTGAGGATCTCAAGCAACTTCGGACCACGGAACGTTTTCAGCTCTCTCGGCGCCACGAGTGCTGCGGCGGTATCGTAAAGCGGTGGCTCCGCAGTAGATTAGGAAATAGGATTTTTCCGATGCTCTCCGCATCCGCCAGGCCGACTGCATCGATGTAATGATTGAAGCGGTTCTTATACGATTCTCACTTCTCTTCGTCTGGTTTGAGCGCCGGGAATACTGGGTTGGAACTCATGGTGCTGGAACGGCTGGGCTACCTGCGGAAAAAAATCTCTCTGGGACAACAGGCGCTCGTGGGTTACTAGTGATATCAGCTCTGGAGAGGTTTTTGCTACCCTCTCTTTCTCTCTCTGGGTTACCACGTTGGCTGTTAGCCGTTGGAGGTGTCTCGATTCGCGCCAAAGTGGGCGTTAGTGACTTCCTACAGCGCTGTGCTGTGTCTCATACTGGCTCGAAATTCAAATGACACCCGTTTGAATTTCGCGCCAAATACAAGCGGCTGCGGCTCGCAGCGCTTCACTTTCCTGTAGCGGGCTAACAAGCAGCTACAGACGCTTCTAACTTTTGAACCAGACCGCTTTCTCTGGCTGCGGATCAACGTTTGCTCTTTTTGATCGCTCGTTTTGTTGGCTGACCGCTCTCTCTGGCTGCGGATCAGCGTATCCCTTATCGCCAGCCGATCGCTCTCTCTGGCTGCGGATCGGTGGCTAGTGACTCAGCGGTTGCATGGTGCTTCTGGTAGCCATCCCACCCTCGTCGCCAGTGTTAAGTTTGAGCAATGAGAGGCTGAACCAGAGCATGAGTGCAACAATACTTTATTATACAATAAAGGGCTGACCGTGCTTGCCACGCCTGGAACTGGCTCGCAGCAATCAGCAACTGGTTGGACCCCGCAGCCTGCTTTTATAGCTGGCTGCTGGGGAGAACCAACCAATGGGAATGGGGGAATAACGCCCACACAAAGTGAGTGGACCTGAGTGAGAACTCCTAGAGTCCTCAGGACATAACAGTGCGTTTCCCAGAAGATGAGTAGGCTTCATAAACAATGCCACTGTTTCATTTGAGGAATGAAGGCAGAGATGGAAGGTTCTGGAAACACCATTTTACAGGGTGCACCTTCTTTAGGCCCGACTGCCCCTGTTTTTCTTTGTACAACACCTGAGCTAAGGAATCTCTGAAACATTGTCTTGGGTTTAGGTCCGGGGGCCACAGGAGAAGTCTCCCA
>NW_028262666.1:0-7529 GCF_049901715.1 Pseudonaja textilis | reverse complement strand
CTTATTTTGGGGTCCAAAAGAAAAGACCTCATTTTCGGGGAAATACGGGTGTCACCTTTTGCCAAAATGAAAAAGGCAAAGTTTACTTTGACACAAGCTCTATTCTGACTTCATGAACTAGGTGGTAATATAAAATTGGTGTGTGATTTTCCCACCCCACAACCAATCACCGAAGGCCATTAAAAGTGAGCTGTCATAAAAGTAAGTTATCTGCATCCACACTCATGTTTATGTCCTGTCATTTTCCAAAGGAAAGGTTCAACTAGAGAATGATAAATACAAAAAGTCTATTAGCCATGTCCAATGACCCAAGCCAGACTATAATGCCTGTTTTACAAAAAGAGCTCATGGTCTCCTAGTTTCTAACCTCATGCCTTAACCACTATAGCAATAGCACTTACTAATATACCAGTTCATAGTGCTTTACAGCCCTCCTTGTGGTTTACAGAGTCAGCATATTGCTCCCAACAATCTCGGTCCTCATTTTACTGACCTTGGAAGAATGGAGTCAACCTTGAGCCCATCAGGATCAAACTCCTAGCAGTGGGCAGAATTAGCTTGCAATATTGCATTCTAATCATTATGCCACTACGGCTCCTATGAAACCAATTCTTGTTTTCATAGATCACTAAATATTTTTAATACTGGTTTTAAACCATATTCTGTGTTTTTTTTAAAAAATCCTTTTTTAAACAAAGTCAACATTGAAAATAGATTTGGCAAAATTTTACTATTATTGCATCAATGTTGAGACTGCTGCTTGTCCTAATTTTCATGGTGCAATAATCTCTCCTGGGATTTCCAGCTTCCTGCTTTGTCCTATTTCTACTAAATCTGAGAAATTTCCATAAGGAAACACGTCCCCAAGGACTTTTATCAGATTCAAAATATGAGAAGCAACAGGCAGTTGCATAACAGAAAAAGTAAACACAGCACTTTCTTACAACAATCAATTTCAATCACACCTCAAAAAGAAATTTTAAAGTACCATGGCAATAAGAAAAAATGTTTGAAAAATTGAAAATCACTTTGGCACCATGTTAATTAATTATCGGTTCCTTGACACCTGGTATTTTTTGACCAGTTCTTAGTTGCTGATACAACCTTTGAAAAAAAATCAACATAGCCAAAACTCTATGCCTTTTTCTATTGCTTACTGGAAATATTATCTGAATCTAACTTGCATGTTGAAAAGTCTTCTGCTGAAATACTGTTGCCTTCAGCCCCAAAACCACATCCTCTGAGCCCCATTGATGAAACTCGTCGCCTCTCATGAATCTCATCAGATATCATCTCCAAGTTCTTCAAGGCTGTTTTGTATTCACCCTTTGCCAAAGCCAATTTTGCTTGCAGATCATCCACTATTTTTTTTTTATTTGATTTGATTTGTCAATTGTTTACAAGATAATAAGTATAAGTGTATACATAGTTATGAATACATGAAATGGGTATATATAAGAAAAATAAAAGAAAAATAAAAGAAACAATAGGACAGGGACGGTAGGCACGATGGTGCGCTTATGCACGCCCCCTACAGACCTCTTAGGAAAGGGGTGAGGTCAATAGTAGACAGTCTAAGGTTAAAGTTTTTGGGGTTTGGGGAAGAAACTACAGAGTCGGGTAGAGTATTCCAGACATTGATCACTCTGTTGCTGAAGTCGTATTTCCTGCAATCAAGCTTGGTGCGGTTAACCTTGAGTTTGTATCTGTTGTGTGCTCTTGTGTTGTTATGGTTGAAGCTGAAGTATTCATTGACAGGTAAGACATTGCAATGTATGATTTTATATACCATGCTTAAATCAGACCGAAGACGGCGTAATTCAAGGTTTTCTAGTTCTAGAATTTCAAGTCTGGTGGCATAAGGTATTCTACAACGAGTAGAGGAGTGGAGAACTCTTCTTTGTGAAATATTTCTGGACTTTCTCAATTGTGCTAATATCAGATACGTAATGTGGGTTCCAGACTGATGAGCTGTATTCTTGAGTATTGGTCTAGCAAATGTTTTGTATGTGCTAGTTAGTAGTGTGATATTACCAGAGAAAAAGCTACGTAAGATTAGGGTAACAACTCTTAATGCCTTTTTGGCTATGTAGTTGCAGTGGGCTCTAGCACTTAGATCATTAGAGGTGAGTATTCCAAGGTCCTTTACAGAGCTTGGATCATCAACAAGATCTTGACTATTCAGCTTGTATTTTATTTTCGGATTTTTTTTGCCAATATGTAAGACAGAGCATTTATTTGTTGAGATTTGAAGTTGCCATTTGATTGACCATTCTGATACACAGTCAAGATCTTTTTGAAGGGTAGCAGTATTGTCTGTGGTATTGAACAGCTTTACATCATCAGCGAAAAGAACGCAGTTGCTCTTAATATGATCACAGAGGTCATTTATGTAGAGTATGAAGAGAGTTGGTCCTAGAACACTGCCTTGGGGGACACCACTATTGACAGGTACAGAATTTGATAGGACGCTCCCAATTTTGATCATTTGTTGTCTGTTTGACAGGAATGCTTCTATCCAGTTATGCAGTTGTCCAGAGATACCATAGGATTTTAGTTTTAGTAGTAGTTTGTCATGTACCACTGAATCAAAGGCTTTACAGAAGTCTATGTAGATTGCATCTATTGTTTTGCCCTGATCAAGTTGTGTAGTCCATATGTTTTTACAGTGTAAGAGTTGCAGATTACAGGATAGTTTTTTTCTGAAACCAAATTGTTTATTGGAGAGTAGGTTGTTTGTCTCTAAGTGGAGGATGATGGATTGGTTAATAATTGATTCCATGACTTTACAGGTGACGCAGCATAAGGAGATTGGTCTGTAATTTTCAACTAGGCAAGGGTCTCCCTTTTTGAAGATGGGGATGACTGTGGCTTGTGACCATAGGTTAGGCAAGGAACTGGTCCTGAAAGATTTTTCAAAGATTATGCTTAGAGGTTTGGCTATGGCAGTGGATAGCTTTTTTAAGAAATAGGCACATATTCCATCCGGTCCAATAGATAGAGATGGTTTTAGATTGCGTAGTGCTTTTTCAACATTGTCTTCTGTAAAATCGATATCACTGTAGTTATCTGTGGTTCGGCTAGGAAATGCTGGGCATGATCCATTGCTGTTTACAAATACTGAGCCAAAAAATGTGTTAAAGATGTTGGCTTTAATGGTGTCATCGTTGCAGTCTTTACCATTAGGTCCTATCAGGGGTGGGATGGACCTTGAATCTTTTAGTTTGTTGTTTACAAAATTGTAAAAGCATTGGTGGAATTGGTGCTTAGAAGGTTTTCCTCTTGTTTAATGTGATAATTGGTGCATTCGGTCTTTATCTGGTGGCATAAATTTTTGTATCGGCTTTTGAAATTGGCAACGTGACCAGATTTGTTTTTCCACCAGAGTGATCTCTTTTTGGATTGAAGTTTCCTTATTGTTATGGGCAATCTGTTTTTTTGTTTTGTTTTGGGAGTAGTTGTTTGTACATATAGTTTGATGACTCTTTTGACTTCAAGTAAAAATATGTTGTAATGGTCTTCAACAGTATTGCATCCAGTGAATAGAGATTGCCAATCAAGGGATGAGAGATCGTTGTTTATAAGATCATAGTTGCCTTTTTTGAAATTATAATTGGGGATCACATCATTGTGGTGGTTTTTGTGTGGACGTATGTTGAGACAAAAGTCAATCATATTGTGGTCACTGCTGGAAAAGGGTTCTTTAGTTTGTATTCCGTAAATTAAATTCAAACTATTGCAGAAGATGAGATCGAGGCAGTTGTTTAGTCTAGTGTTGTTGGATACTAGTTGTTCCAGTCCCAGATTTGTAACAGCATTGTAAAAGGTTGCATGTATGGTTTCAGTTGTACATTCATTTAGGGTCCAGTCAATATGAGGCAGATTGAAATCACCAAGAAAGATAAAAGGGTATGGGCAGGATGCTGCCCATGTTAGTAGTATATTTAGCTTGTTTACATGTTCAATGTCATAATCAGGTGCTCTGTAACATAGTAAGAATCGAATTGTGATATTTAAGAATAGTTCACAGATAATGGTCTCAGGAAGAGCAAGCTCCTGGGTAACTTGGATATTTTTTAGATGTAAGGACTTTTTGTAGAAGATAGCAACACCACCTCCTCTACGAATTTCACGATCTGATCTTGAACTGGATTTGTATCAAACCACCCAAAGAAATTCCTCAAGTGGGTGTATTTCAAACTGTTACCACAAAAGACAAAAATAACAAAAAACCTGAAGGTTCAAGATTAAATTAGAACTGATTAATAGAACAGTCTTTAGGAAAACTATTTATTCCCTTTCCAAAAACTACCTATTTTCACTACAGATTTGCAAGTTAAACAATAGCAAAAAGAGATATGTAAATTTGTTTGGTAAAGTAAAAGACTGAAAGTTAAGAACAACGTCCTGCATGATGCTTAAGCCTTACTAAATATGAAAGGGTACTTTGCAACCTGTTTAGTTTCTTTGAAAGAACAGGTGATGTTGAGGGATACAAATTTATTGGACCTGGAAGGGACTTGGAAGATTTGGGTTACATCCCTATTTACAATATGGTTACAATATAGATTTCATATAGATGTCAGAAATAATTTTGTTAGATATGTCATCTTGTGAATGTGGAACAAACTTAAAATTAGAATATGTTCAAAAATACCTTTATGGCCATTCCCATAAGAAGCCCATTATAGGGGAAAAATGACAAATAAATAAAATAGTTAAAGATATATTGAATTGCTACTGTGTTTCTCATAAAATAAGGCTAGGCCTTATTTTTTTTTGAGCCCCGAAGAAACGCCTAGGCCGTCTTTTGGGGGGTGACTTAATTCCTCCCCTTTCATCCTCATCTAGAGTGCCCCGCGGGCAGCCTCGCCACCAGCCGCTCCTAACAGGTGATCATGGCGAAGCACAGAGAGCTCCCTACTCCCACCAAACACCTTTGCTGCAGACCCAAGACCTTTGGCACCTGCCGCTGTTGCTTTCCCTTCTGCCCATTCTGCCGCCATGTTTGGAGCTGCCGCTTCCGTGTTTGGAGCTGCTGCTGCCGTTTGGAGTGCCACCGTCATTTGGAGCACCGCTGCCATGTTTGGAGCTGCCGCTGCTGTTTGGAGTTCCATCGCCATTTGGAGCACCGCTGTCATGTATGGAGCTGCCGCCATGTTTGGAGCTGCTGCTTCCGTGTTTGGAGCACTGCTGCTGTTTGGAGCACCACCGCCATTTGGAGTGCCGCTGCCACTCCAAACACGGTGGCAGCTCCAAATGCGGAAGCGGCAGCTCCAAACATGGCGGCAGCTCCGAACACCATTTTTGTTTCTGTGTTTGGAGCTGCCGCCGTGTTTGGAGCTGCCACTTCCGCGTTTGGAGTGCTGCCTCTGTTTAGAGCACCACCACCATTTGGAGCGCCACCACCACTCCAAACACGGTGGCAGCTCCAAACACGGAAGCGGCAGCTCCAAATGTGGTGGTGGTGCTCCAAACAGCGGCGGCACTCCAAACGGTGGCAGCTCCAAACGTGGCAGCCATGCTCCAAACGTGGTGGCGGTGCTCCAAATGGTGGCAGCAGCTCCAAACATGGAAGCGGCAGCTCCAAACATGGCGGTGGTGCTCCAGATGGCAGCGGCACTCCAAATGAGGGCGGCAGCTCCAAACACAGAAGCGGCAGCTTCAAACGTGGTGGCGGAATGGGCAGAAGGGAAAGCAACAGCAGCAGGTGCCAAAGGTCTTGGGTCTGCAGCAAAGCTGTTTGGTGGGAGTAGGGAGCTCTCTGCACTTCGCCATGATCACCCGTCAGGAGCGGCTGGTAGCGAGGAATTGCTGCCTGCAGGGCACTCCTAACGGCAAGTCCCCCCACCTTTCCCCCCATTTAATTTGATTTTAAAAAGTATGGTTTGGAACCTGAGTTATATATAAGTGTTTTGGCTCTGAGGTTTGAGCCTGCTTTGTTAGAGGATTTGGAATTGCCTTCCTCCCCAGGACTTTCCTCTCCAGCAGGACCTTCCTCCCTGATTGTGTCTCAGGTGTCGGCAGATAATCAGGAGACCGTATCAGAGCCTCTGACTGAGGATCAAGCTGAGGAATGTTGGCTTGATGCAAGGCAACGGCGCAGGCAAAAGTGTAAATTTCAACGTAGAATGAAAGGATGAATCAGAGACTGAGATGAGGGACTGACATGCCCCACAGAGAATAAAAGTGGGTGTGTTCGCTCTGAGAACTTGTTTGGAACAATGTGTTAATTTAGTGTGAGTTTTTCTGTGGAGCTTCAGTGCAGTCTGTTTCCTGAAAGACTTTGTGATTTATGTTGCTCTTATCTTATCAGACTTGGCAGGCAGCGTGTGTGATACTGCCTGCTTCAGAGAATTAACTCTATAACTACTGAATCTTCTTGCCTGCTTGTATTTTGTCAGACTTTCCATCCTCATTGGAAAGGTGAGACATAACGTATAAGTGATAAACATCTTATTGCTAAAATGTACAAAGTTTTGTCAAAAGTAAAAACAGAAGACCAACAAATTAAAGACTGTATGATAAATGGACTAAACATTTAATATTCACATCCATCCATTTCAGTAGTGGGATTCAAAAATTTTTACTATTGGTTCTGTGGCGTGGGTTGGGTGGCATGGCAGGGGAAGGATACTGTAAAATCTCTATTCCTACCCCACTCCAGGGGGAAGGTTACTACAAAATCCCCATTCCTCCCCACCCCACTAACCTGCTTTTCAGCTCCGTTCTCCTGTTCAGGTCAACAAAAGAAGACCCAGCCAATCAGCTGGGACTCAGGAGGCAGAGAATAGATGGGGGCAGGGCCAGTCACAGATGGTATTTGCCTGTTCTCTGAACTACTCAAAATTTCTGCTACCGGTTCTCCAGAATTGGTCAGAACCTGCTGAATACCACCTCTGATCCATTTGTATTATATACAAATACAGCAGTGGGAGTATATGTGGACAAAGGGGTTGAAATTTACATCGTGTTACAATCTTAAAAGAGAACTTTTTAAAAAAAGATGTATAGATGATTGTCGAAACTTCAAACATAAACACCAAGAAGCGACTTTTTACCACTTTTGGTGGACTTATAAAAAAGCTAAAAATTGTTAGACTGAAATGCATAGGTTAATTTTTGTTAGGGTTGATATACAAAAATTTTTAAAAATTACATGCTACTTTGTCCTTTTTATATGATAACAGCAGCAAGATTTCTATAACCCAACACTTCAAGGATTTAATGGTATCTGCAATAGAAGAATGGTTCATAAAAATGGTAAGAGCTGGCTGGGATGGTAAAATTGATGGCTCAGATTAGAGAAAAAACATTTTTTTTCCATAGCCATATTTAATACCAATTGGAAACCCTGTTTGGATTTTTTTTCATGAAACAGAAAAAAATGAAATCATGACATATGATTTGATGACTAGTATTATTTATAGATTATTTTTTTAAATGGATGTTATGTTGTGATTGTAGAGCAAGAATTGAATATAAGATGTATCCACTGTAAAAGAAGATGGAAGTCCCAAAGGTGCTTT
>NW_028262665.1:0-7548 GCF_049901715.1 Pseudonaja textilis | reverse complement strand
CTAACCACTGTGACTCTTACTCCATATGAACCTTAAATAAATAATAATAATAAAATACATGTCTCAGAAAGGATGACTTTAGGGTTGAGGTATAATATTGTTTATCCTCCCATCTTTCTATAAGGCTAAAAGCAAATATATTCAGCTGAATATGAGATACACACAGGCCAACATATACACTATACCAGGGTTGCCTAAGAAAAAATTAAAACATGAAAAAGCATATTTTCTTGTTTATATCAATAAAAACAAATGATTGAAGTATCCATGTATTTATAAAGAGAAGTTTAGTGTTCATGCAAACACCTACTGATCTAGTAATCTGACTAAAGCTTTGCCATTAAACACACGTATTTGTTCCTTTTGAGATGTAAAGATACAACTATAGTCCATGATTGCAATAGAAAAACCTCAAAAACCAATAGAAGAGCCTGCTTTGTTACAATCCTGGTTCTACCCTAATAGTTGTCTTATTAGCCAGCTTAACAACATTTGTGCTTTGCTAAAGCTACCCAAAGTACTTCATGGGTTAGTACTGCAATTCCTAAGTTGGCCTATACATTTGATAATCTTTACTGCCTCATATGAAAAGGTTTTAAAATAACTTTATTTCTTCTTTCAGGGTTTATTGGATTACCAGGGAGTAAATCACCAGATCATAATTTTGCGCCTTTTGCATTATATCGTCCGCTTCATATGGAGAATGCAGTGACTATTGCTTCAAGAGGCCATGAAGATTGTTTACTTGGTTCTAGCAACAAAAGCCCATGAACAATCTCTCTGGATGCAGCTAATAGCCATTTCTGACTTTGACACATCCAGCAAATTAAAGGAGCAAGAGGACTCCATTATTAGAGAATTAACAAATTGTGATGGATTTTTGGAAATGGCTCAACATTTTTAGAAACAAGATTTTATATGACAGTAGAGCTGACACCATTTTTTGTTGATGAAACTTTTTTTTTAAAAAAACAAACTGCTATATAGAGCTTTTAAGAAAAGTAATTGAATCATGTGTTCATATTAGGAAATATGTAAGCTGCTCCTCTACCTTACAACAGAATGGACTGAGCCAGCTACTTTTGTAAAGCTGCCTTAGTTTTTATATTAAAGACATATTGTACAGCTTTTTAAAAACAAATCTTCCCAAGTAGTGAGAGGCCAGACTCTAGTATTAGGGCCTCCATTCATTCCAGATGACTTCCATGCAGAAGAGCTCACGATCATTAAAATGAAATTGGTGGAGACAAGATGGAAAGATTGGAATTTATACTTCCGGCTATTCCTCTGCAAATTTCTGCCGTTAAAGTCAGCTGCCTTTGTGTGTCTACACCAGAAGGAATTTACACAGAACATGTACCCATCTGCTGTGCAAGTACCAGATTGGATCTTTCTTTGTGCAGAGCTTCTGCTTCTTGCAGTCCAGAGAAAGAAATATCGAAGTTGCTTTGAAAATTGAAATTAAACTGTGAAAGTTTAAATGCTCCAAATAATGACACCAGGTTGCCTTTTTATAATTTTCTTCTTATGTTATTTGTATAGAACGTGTATATTCTATAGCATAAACTGATGTGGGGAGGGAGGGGGGCAATGTAGCAATAAGTTTTTGCATGTGGGTGAAAGCAGTTCCTACACCTGTGCAATATTGCCCCAAGTTGTTAGAACAGGGTCCTACTGCATGATTCCTGGCACTGTTTTGATCCTCATTATGGTATTTTACTGTTTAAATCCAGTGTGAGTGTGATTTTTTTTTTTAACAAGCACTCTGGATTTAATTATTGCTGCATTTATTCTTAAAATAAATTATCTGGAGGGATGAGTTAGTAACCATAATGTGGAATGTACAAGGACTACTGACTCAGTGCGTGGGTTCGGGGTCGATAGCAGCACAGTATTCAAATTGATTCTGGGGGTAAAAATTCCAAAAGAGATGGAAGCAAGTTTTCTTTTTTCCTTTTATAAGTTTTAACAACAGAATTTCTGGAACCTTCCCCTCCCTCGTAGCCTCATGTGAGAAAGTAGCTGCATTTTACCTACTATGTTGGTGAGGGCTACTCATAGTTTACTTCGGAAAAAAAATCTTGAACCAAGGGTTTTTCCAAAAAGCTGAATTGTGCAACCTTAATAATCGAAACAAAGCAAACTGTTTCTCTGCGCCATAGATAGTGGTAAAGATGGTGATTCCCAAACTAGACTGAAGGGCTCTCATATGCCATGGGAGAAATGAAGTGTGTCTGCAAAAAGAGAAACTTGCCATATTTGATGTTGCTTCGTCCCCTTTGTGTGCCTAGAGATGGAAACAAATATCCTTCTCAGGATAAGGGTTCTCTTATAAAGTTCCTGGTTCAGGTTCTCTTTAATTTGCCAGGTACAGAAGCCTTCATAAGCATAGGAAGCTGGCTCATTTTGAATCAGAGTACTGGTCTGCTTAGGTTAGTGGTTGTTGGATGGGTCTTTGCCAGCCCTTCTCAGAGATGTACAAACACCTACTGTATTTTTTGGACTGTAAGACATACTCCCCTCCCAAATGTCTGTGCATCTTATAGAGTGAATATGGGCCTGTTTTTAGCCTCCCGAGCCCTCCGCGGGTCCCGTTTCTGCCCTCCCTGGCATCCAGAAGCACTCTGCAGGCCAGAGTGCAAACCCTCTGTCCCGTTTTCAGCATCCTCGACGCCAGGGAGGGCAAAAACGGGCTCGTTTTTGGCCTGCAGAGTTCTTCGGGACAACAGGAAGGGGAAAAACGGGATGTGCGTGGGCAAAAAACTATTTTTTGTCTTGTTCTCTAAATCTAGGTGTGTCTTATGGTCCGGTGCGTCTTATAGTCCGAAAAATACGGTATATATATTTGCATGCAAAGCATATGCTGGACCACTTACTGATTACCTATCATTCTGTCCCAAAGCCTGATTGGCGTAGGAGAAGGCATGATGGAAGCAGGTCCAGTTCACTAGGGTATTTTTTGTAACTGAAAAGAAGTTAATCTCTTTGTTACTTTAGGCACTGATTGGAAACTAGGTATTTATGAACTGTACCCAGTAAAGACAGAACGTTCTGTGCTCCAGAGAGCAACCCTGAAACAGTTTAAACAGATCATTAAGGAGCCTAATGGAAATCTTCTTTAGCTTTCCTTGCCTTTGCTGTTTATGGGAAAGATGATCAAACACTTCTAATTTTTTTTTGGCGGGTGGGGTGGGGCGGTGTCAGTTGCTTCCAAATGACTAAAAATTTGCTTTAAAACAAAGAGAAAGTTCAGAATATTGAATTTATTAAATTAGTAAATTATGGCATGCACATAAGCTCAATCTTGAATGAAAATGAATCAAAATATAGCAGGTAAATTTCTAATGTAACAATGGCGGTTAGCAGAAGTGCATGCTGACTTGTTTTAAAAAGGCTTTTGCTTCTGATAAATCTTCTGTCACCCATCATAGTTTATTAAATATAAAATGTTTGTCTCTTCAAATGTCATAGGTGATAGTAAAACAAAAAATCATAGATACAGCTTGGGAAAACTCAAAATTGAAAGCAACAGTGATTTAATAAAAATTAAACAAGCAGTAAAGTTGTGCTGCACCACATTATGGTCAGGTAGTTCGTATGTCATTTTTATTTGGCCACATGAGGCAACTGAACCTGAGTATTTGCATAACAGATTCTGTCCCTTTTTTCTCTGCTATGTAATTTTATCTGGTCCTCGATTAGCTATATAGACTAGTACAGACTATAAACATGATTCCAAATATTGTGCCACTTCTGGTTTCACCAGCACCACTGAAAATATGTAAATATCTTCAAAAAGTTACAGGCTTTGACTTCTCTTGAAGCCATCTAAAGTGCATTTGTAGAATCTAGGCTTTCTGATTCTCTGTATTATCAACACTTCCTGTGATTTCTCTGTATTGTTCCATAAATGTTCAATTATTGTGCCTGTCTGGAATATGTGGAATGTTAGTCCACCTAGTGGAGATTCACCTGTTTCCTGTATGTATTACTTTAACCCATTGTTTCAGAAGTCCAGTGAATTAACACACACACCAAGATCTCCCAACAAGCAAGATGCACATTGAGGTGAAAGTTGCCCACAGAACGGCCGGATAGTGGAGACTAAGGACCGAAAGCAGTGAAAGTGCTAACCATCTCTTGGAAATGGGGATGCATTAAGTCCTTTACCCATCTTAACAGGTGAATGTCTTTCCAACTGACAGGGTTGATTAGCTGGTGCTGTATGCATTGTTCTCAGAACAATCTCAACTACTTCCATGCCACCCTTTTTTGTCCCATTCTTTATAGGGCTGTGCAGCACTTCAGATTCAATTTCAAAAATGCTTGAGAATGCACAGGGGAGAGGAACATTGCCCTGCAACTCCTTAAAGCAGCTGTCGCCTGTATTGTACGACAGGTGTGAGATTTCTTGAAAAAGATGCAGATGCCTTCAGGAGTGCTAAGGTGCATTCTGTAGCACATTTTTTAAAGGAAGAAAGCCATGTTAGTCTATGGTAACAAAAATTCCGAAGAGCTCTAGTAGAAACTTCTGAGTATCGCATGTTATTAAAAGACATTGGCTTTTGCTAGCTGCAGTTTACTTAATCTGATGCATACAGTGGCTAGATTGATAAAGGATTTAAATTAGGTTGAGGTGGTGGGAAGAGGGGAAAAACAGGTTATACTGAAGCTGCTTTATCTCACATGTAACTTGTGCATCTGATGAAGTGAACTGAAACTTGGAAGAGCGTATGACTTTTAATACAATGTGTTAGTCAGAAAAGGTGCTATTGGAGCCCTTTTGATTTTTTGAAGCACCATTTGGAATTGTATTTGAAGCACTGCTGACATCCAGTTACAGATTTAGACAGGGAGGTGTTCCTTTACATACTTCACTTTTGCTGAATCAAGCATTTTGTTGGTAGCTCTACAGGAGGGAGATTCCTTGTTTGATAGTATCAGTCCATCACTTTCCTAATTCGATTTATTTTAATTTCAAATAGAAATGACAATGCTGTTAATAGGAATTTGATCTGTATATTTGCATGTTGCCTGTAAAATCTGATTTATTGGAAGAGGAAAGGAAATGGCTTAAACAGCTAGCATTATGCTGCTCAGATTGATACTGTGCAAAATGCCAGAAATTCTTTCTGTTCCAAATACAGTGATGCTGATATACAACATTAGGCACAAACTTTTGATTAAGAGTTTGCTATTATTCGTTGTGTCATAAGATCCTGTATTTAAATTTTAAATGGAAATAATTATCAAAAGTATCTTTCAGCACAAACTAGCATGTTGCTTGCCAACATGCCAGGATAATGTGCCTAGACTTCATCTTTCTGTACTCACCAAAGCATGAATGAAACTTTGCTCCTGCTTCTGTACCTGGA
This sequence comes from Pseudonaja textilis, assembly GCF_049901715.1. Taxonomy (NCBI): domain Eukaryota; kingdom Metazoa; phylum Chordata; class Lepidosauria; order Squamata; family Elapidae; genus Pseudonaja; species Pseudonaja textilis. The sequence continues at coordinate 2,173 of NW_028262665.1, read as the reverse complement.
GCGTTCCAGTGTTAAAATTAAATCCTTCTGTAGACTTCAGCCATGGTTGGGATCTTGGGAGTTCCATGCCTGCACCTTATGTTGGAAGACTCCTTTGTTCCTTACTTGGATTGGAGCAGATGCTGCTCCTTAGAATACCCTAATTTGAGGAGTGGCTTTCTTTTAGGGATGGGTATGTGGAAATAAGGAGCTGCTGTAGAAAGGGGGGGCTTTGAAAAGCCCAGTGCATAAGCAGTGGCGCCTGTGCTGCCTCTTTGCATCCCTTGTCCTCCCCTCTCCCCCAATTTCTTTAAAGGCTTGGCTGGCCCAGTGCCTTGAGATGTGTACACATCCATATGTGTTAACTGATAGCATGGACGCGCAATGAGCTTGCTGCCATGGCTTAAGGCAAGCATTATAAGCCTAATACATATTTTTAAAATTCTGTGAATTATAACATAAACAGTAAATGACACGATATTGGCACTGTGTGGCCCAAACCCAAGCTTTCTTTTTTCCGCAGACATTTATCTATATAGATACCTATATCTAAAAACTAAATCAAATAATACCCATTCGGTTTTCCAGTTCACTGCAGGTTTTGTGCCTTCACAACCCCACTGTGAACTTAGTAAGACTTGTGGGTTTAACATATATAACCGTTTTGTCTATTAGAGGATTTAAAAAAAAATAAAATTTCCTTTTAAATAGTCCTACCAAAACATTTTTATGAAAAATTTCCTTTGGTTGTGGAGAAACCAGATATAAATTTCTTCCCAGAGAATTACTAAGACTTTCAATGCTTTTATTTTCTTTCAATGATTGTAAATATTTGAATATTTATTAGATTAGAGCAGTTTTTCTCATCTGAGCCAAATGTTACCTGTGTGCAATGTTTCCTCTTTTACTATTTCATGTAAGATTTTTTTTGTATAGCAGCAGAAATTTCTCTAAACTTCTTTTTGTAAAATTGAACTTGTTAAATACTGTAGGTTCCCCTTTTCTTTGTAATTAATGCACTCTACTGTTTCATAATGCTGTAACTTGTAGAAATGTTGTATATTTATTTTCTGCTTATTTAAGTTCTTGTAAAGTCTTTTTTTTTTCTTTAAATTTTACTTAGCATATATGAAATAGTGATTGATCAGTTTAGAGCACTGTCTACTAGTATGAGATAGTTGGCGCTATTTTAGATATTAACCCCCTTATTTTCTCCCATTGCTCTTGCTTCCTTCTCTGTCTTGTTACAGCATTCAAGTATAAAGTGCAAGCAGAGAGTACAATTCCATTTTGTCATTAGAAAAGCCCAATACTCAAGCTTTGAAATATTTGTAAGTTTTTGTGGGGACTGATGGTGGTTTTCAAAGAATTTTTACTAAAGCAACATGCAGTGCTCTGAATTGGTCTTTAAAAATGATAGACATGATCCAAGGACTTGCATGGGCGTGTTATGTTCAGTCAGAATTCAGATGACCCCAGCAACCCACCACAAAAACCAGTGTCTCTGGGAAATTCATGAAATACCAGATGATAACCTTGTTGGTGCTTCCTGTTTCTTTCTTGAATTGTGCTAATATTAAGGGCTGTTAATACTGCATCCCTTGACCTCAGTTTATGTAGCACAGGATATGGCTGTTACCTCATGATCAAGAAGTACCTACAATTTATTCAAGAACTATTAAATTTTTAGGTGAAGAATGAAATTTTGCACCCTGGTTTAAAGACCACTAGTTATTGTATGACAAACCTTGTCATCAGGTACAAACATCAACGTAGCACTGATCTTGTACTGATTAATCACTAATTTGTTTCATAGAACCCAGCATATGTAGCATTTTTATTGCAGTTTCCCTGGCTTACTTGTGTTTTGCACTGATGAAAATTTGACAGGGTAATTGCCACTTTACTTGTGCAATACTGCTGTAAATAACTGCAGATCTTTTTTTAAGATGCAATCCTTTATGTTCTTAATAATGAATTTTATATGAATAAAACTTTTCAACTACTATTGTGTACTTTTTAAATGTATTTATCATTAGTTTTCTACACAGATTTGGTTACATGTATAGATAAATCTGCATGCAGTTCGATGTCAACTTCTCAACACCATAGCTGTAACAATCCATGAGGCTGGGTAGCAGACTTGTCTGGATAAATATAATCAGTAATATTATTTCTAAAATACATAGTATCT
>NW_028262664.1:0-7576 GCF_049901715.1 Pseudonaja textilis | reverse complement strand
TTCCTTAGATTACATTGAATACTTCTTGGCCTTCCTGACTTACTATGGAAAAGACTAAATTATATAACCAGCTTAACAGGAATTCTATAAAGCCATAGACTTCTTTTTCTTAAAGAATCTACATCTGCTACAGAGATTGGGTGGGGTGTAACTATCTGGTTGGAGGGCACTGAACAGTATTGTTGTGCCAGCATTTTCCACTTCTGATGTCCCCTCAAAAAACAATGCTTGTTCTTTTTCTCTCTTTTTTACTTGAATGTAATTAAAATGATTTATAGTTTAATATATGGAAAAAGGTGCTGGGAAAAGCATTTTATTTACACAAATGACGTGAAGGAAAAAGAAATCTAAATCTGAACATTTTGAATACAAAAGAATTGGCTGAGGTAAGTGCATTTCCTTGCAAGCGTCGTTTATTTTTACAGATGTTTTCCCCCACAAGATGGCAGGATGCCACCCCAAGCCACCTTATCCCTTCCTCCCCCTCCCACCTTATCTTTAGGCTTTGTTTTCTTTAATTTAGGAGAAGCAGCCCAATTCACTCCACTGAGTTGAATCCTCTGGGCCACTACAGGTAGTCCTCGACTTACAACAGTCTATTTAGTGACCATTCAAAGTTACAGTGGCAATGTCAACTAAAAAGATACTCCTTTGGTCTTTTTAGCTGCCAGAGAAAGGGAGTAGGGGGAAAAAGGCATTCTTGAAATGCCTAGATAATCACCTCAGCAGCCTAAAGTTGTCGGAGCATAAGAAGGTTATTGGAGAGCATGATGGATGACTCTTGGAGACTGATGTGTCCTATTGAAGAAGTCACATCCAGGGGGTGGGGGAAAGACCAGGGTCAAGGGGGAAATATATGTTATTTAGTACTGGCTACACCCAGACACACACCAACATGGCAATTTCTAATAAACCAATTTATTTTTTTCTGAGATGCGGCTAGAGACTTTTGCTTTGAATGAGCGGGATTTGTTGGAGCCCTAACAGGCACTGAAAGAAGTGACTTAGGAGCAATTTTCACACGACTGGCAGCATCTCCATGGTCATATGATCAAAATTCAGACACTTGGCAGCTGACTCGCCCTTTCTATCTATGCTGCAAGAAAGTCCAGCCCTACCCTATAATGATGGCTTATGATGGCTGGGGAGGGGTGAAATTAATTTCTTGCTTATCTTCCAAAGACACATTACGTCTGTCAAATATCCTCATCTAAAAGATGGGCAGGCCAGCCAGGGGCTGGTTTTTTTTTTTTAAATAAAGTTTTATTTGGGTTTTCACACATACAAAATACATCTTTTTTGAAAATAGCATGGTCCCAGGTTCTTTATACAGACACAAAACTCAATTTCATGCTCCTTTTTGTGTTCTATTCCATGTCTTATACTATTTTACATTTTCTATATAGTTTTTCCCCTCTTTTAATTTTCTCAATTTTATTTTGATTATTTCATCTCAATTCAAATCATTATATTTATACTTTTGTCTGTTCTGTTTCAATTTCATATTATCTTTTCTCATTAAACTAATTTTCTCCTGTAGTTACTAATTGGAGTATGACACCTTTATATCTTTTAACTACATCCATTCAACTCTTATTTAAACTTCAATATATACCTTAAGGTTATGACCTTCAATATAATACATAACTTCCAATTGAATTCTGCTTGGTACGTTCTTACAATACACACTATATTCTTTTAAAAAAAGATTATAAATATATGTAATTATAAACCCTCATTCCATTCCAGTTCAGTTCTATCATTAATAATCATTAAAATCTTAACATCTTTAACACTTCTTTTCAATTAAATATCATACTTCCTTAAAGACACATATAATCTCCATAATTAATTTTCCCCTTATTTCTCTTCACATGTTTTGTAAATCATTAAATATTCATTTTGTTACATTTATTTATTGACAAGCATTCCACTGAATTACGATAGCTATTTTATCAAGCATTTTAATCATACATTGTTTCATATTTTCTAAAATTATTTCTGCTTCTAATATAACCATACTATCTTATGTACCTTTGCAGAATCCCTTTTTCCATTAAGTTTTCACCCATTATCTCTAAATAGGGTCTGTTTCTCTTTATTTTGCTTCTGTCCTTTATAACTTCTTTTCCTTTCTTTCTTCCCTCTCATCTTCTCCCTCCCCTTTCTACCCCCTTGTCTCTCTAGTTCTAATTCTCTCCTCATTTCCCTCTTCTGTTGCTTTCTGATTTTATACTTATTTTTCACTCTAATTTTTTTTTGTTGTTTTTCCCAATCTTAAACTTTCCATTCTTTCCCCCGCCTTTCGTTTTTTCCCCCATCTAAGATTACTTGTTCATTAAAGATGGCTTCTTCTTTGTAGAAATCTTCTTGTTCTGCAGGCATTTCTTGTTGTTTCTCATAATTCCAAATCTCCATTGCTAAAAACTGAAATACGAAGCCAAAAGAACCTCTCCCTTCTTGTGCATCTTCTTTGTACTTTTTAAGTTCCATTTTCAGTTCTTCTAAAAGTGGAGCCATTTTAAACAATTTTAAACAACCACCCGATTGATTTTAGTCATTCAAAACGATAACCAAGAATCCAGAAATCACCAAGTAATCCAAATAGTCCCGAGTTATATCTTCTTATTTCTTTTTCGACTTTCTCTTCCTGGGGTTTTTGTTGCGATATTTCAGTTAGAATGTATCTTTTGGAAGTCTTGTTGAGATTTTGCTGTTCTTTTTTAATTCCAGGCAGTCTCCTCCCTTCCAGATCCTACCCTTTTATTCTTTTTCCTCTCCTTTCCTGTTTTCAAAAGCTTTTAATTATCCAGAAATCTTTATTATCCCTTTGACTTTTTTTTTTCATCATTAAATGCCTATTGATGTCAAAGTGGATTTTTTTCCAATTTCTTGCTTAAGTCTCTTAGCTGTCAATATAGGAAAAGGAGAAAACCAAATCTTTTCCCTTTTCTCTCTCCTTCGCAGCTTAAAAATCTTCTTAGGGAACAATGTTATTGTTTTTTAACAGTTTCGATTCCAGGGTACCTTATTAGTTGCTTTTCCAGTTTAACCCAGTCAACCAAAACTTTCTCTTCTTATCTTCCTCCTGCACATTCTTTTCCGGTCGAGTTCTTCTTTGAGGTGGCCATTTCTGACCACCGCTGCAACCGCCTTCAGGAAAGGGAGTAATGGCCAACTGGGGAGGAGAGATGTGGCTCTCCTCAACCCTGCAGGCAGTCTCCCCCCTCTTCACCACCTCTACGGGGTGGCTTAAACCCGAAACCATCTGGCTCGGGGTGCTCCAGAGGCAAGCACGGATCGAAGCCTTGCAGAGACGAGGTTTCGGTCTGTCGCTGAAGAAGCTCAAACCGGAAGTCTCCCAGGGGCTGGCTTTTTTATAGTGGCAGACTCAGCTCTATGACATCAGAAGGAGGAGCTTAACCATTTCCTGGAATCTCTTGCAGCATAGACAGAAAGGGGTTTCCCAGGTAATTATACCAATGCCCATTTTCACATGACTGGCAGCATCTCCATGGTCATGTGATCAAAATTCAGACACTTGGCAGCTGACCCGTATTTATGATGCAGTGTCAGGGGTCACATGATCAGCTTTTGTGACCACTTGACAAAATCAATGGGGAAGCCAGATTCATATGACAACCGTGTCACTAATTTCCCAACTGTAGGGATTCACTTAACACCAAGCAAGAAAAGTGGTGAGCTGCGGCAAAAGTCACTTAGCAAATGTCTCACTTAGCAACAGATGTTTGGCTCAATTGTGGTCAGAAGTCGGGGACTACCTGTGTAGGACAAACATGTAATACTGGTGTTGAGGCATCAGATTAAAGAGATTGGTGTAAACTCTCCCACAGAAACTAAATTCTTATGGCATTTCTGGATTTTTGCACAAGTGGATTGCTGCCTCCTTGCCTAACAGACTGCAGAAGGTCAAAATAGAAAACTCGCTGCTTGATCCTGCATCAGTTAACAGTGGTGTTCTGCAAGGCAGCTTTTCCTGTTCTAGATCAATGATTTGTGTGATCAACTTAAAAGCAATTGTGTCCTTTTTGCCGATGATGTAAAATTATTCAATACTACCGATAGTTCTGTACTTTCGCAAAGTGATCTTGATTATGTGTCAGAGTTGTCATCTATTTGGCAACTTCAAATTTTGATTAATAAATGGAGCTGGAGACGGTATCCTACGATCCCAAATAAAGAATGATCAATCGGTAGGAAAACGGGGTGGGGAATTTTCCTGCAGACTTTTTGGGAGATTTTTCCAGGGTCTTTGGTCCGCGGGATTTAAAATAATGAGTTTGGTGGTCCCTGAGGTCCAAAAGTTTGGCAACCCCTGTTTTAAAGCATCCAGTGTGTGTTGTAAAAGCTCTATGGGGTGATATGTAACTCGAAATACTATTCCTATTACTAAAGTATAAAAATCACACAATGTTAATAGTTCATAACCTCATTGGGCTGCATTGCTGACTATCCAGGACCGCATAGAGCCCATGGGCGATGGGTTGGGCACACCTGGGTAAGAGCAACTTTTTTTAAGTCAAACAGAAATGAATGTGAACTAATGAATGAATATAATCCATCTTCTCTATCTTTCATCTTTCCTTGTTATCTATTGGCCTAGAGAGAATCCACAAGAGCGGTAACACTTACATACTGCTCCACGGTGCTTTTTAGAACTCTTGAAGCAGTTTACAGAGTCAGCATATTGCCCCCAATAATCTGGACCTTCACTTTACTGACTTCAGAAAGATGGAAAGCTAAGTCAACTTTAAGCCCATCAGGATCAAACTCCAGGTTGTGGGCAGAGTTTGCCCACAATGCGGCATTCTAACCATTTGTACCAACAGGGCTGATTTTCAGTCTCGACAGTTCAAATAATACAGGATTCTACAGACCCAGAGATAAATGTTCTTTCCCTTTACACACAGACCTGTTTTTGTCCCTTTCTCTTAAAAGTAAACTAAAATGAAATAAACAGAACTAATAGTTCAAAACTGAGCAAACTCTTCTCAAAGGCTAGAGTCCCAAAGCTTAGTAATGCTAGGATCATTCAATTTTTTTTAACCATGTGCCCTAGGTCCAGGTTATCATCTCAGTTCTCCAGCATAACTCTAGATACTCTCAGGCCTGTCAAACTGGAAGCCCGGGGGCCGGATGTATCATGTGAGGCCACACCCACCCCAGCTCCGCAAAGGCAAAAAAAATGCATCACACGACAAGAAAAAAACATCACATGATGTGATCGAGTTTGACACCCATGCTCTAGATCAAGCTCAATAGGAAATGTAACCATTTGAAAGTGCTTTTCTGTCAGCCTCAAGATCTCTTCGGGTACCCTAACTGCTATCTATCTCATTTATCTCTCCCATATCCTATCTACTTTATCTCCTCTACTGCTAGGCTTGATTCTTTCGGCTGTCATTAGCAACGGGGGAGGGGTAATTGTGGGGGGAAGAGAGCTGGAGGTGTTTTGCATTCCTTTACTGTGGGCAAGCAAAAGGAGGGGGTGTATGATTTCTTCTTTTCAACTTTCCATTTCCTTGCTAGCTTCTATCCCTTTTTGCGCAGCTGCGAAGTCTTATCAAAATATGTCAAGGTCAACGGACAGAGGCCTCATCACCACCTGAAGATGCCCACATGATCATATTCAGAACTTTTAATTGGAAGAGAATTCTGGACTTTGGGGGGTGGGAACAATTCCATTCCTTCGTATATGTGATCTGCGCGCCAAATTCTCAGTTTCGGAATTCCATCTGTAGCTTCCTCTTTAATTTCCAGTAAAAGAATAACTTTGCTCTGATCCATGGAGTCTGGGTATTTCTTTCTTGGATTTTGAAAGGAGCACACACTGACATTTTCCATCTTTCAGAAAGCTTGCTATCTCCAAATTGGAGTCTCCCAATGTTCCTTAGAATGCGTATGTTCTTGTATGTTTCTATCTTGACTGTTGGTTTGTTTGTTTGTTTCTTGACAAATACTGCCTCAATCAGAAAACAAACCTCTTTTTTTTACACCCTTCCCTCTGCTTAGGAAAATTCTCAAACCTTCTCCTCCTTTGCCTATAGATTCCCTTTCTCAAGCCAGCCCTGCTCCCATTCTTGATTATTACAGACAAATACTCAAAAGCCTGAGACATCCAACCCCATTTAAAACTGCCAAGTTTTCCACTCCAACCAAGCCTGCTATTTTTTTTTTCTGTACGCTTGAGAGGTAGAACTATAGAGGCAGCTGCAGCTCCTCCTAGTGCCAGAGTAGAGCACAATGCTGTTGAGAGAACAAAATGAAAAATACCACATCAGGCAAAGAGATTCTTCTATTTAGTATCATTGCCACAAAGTTAATTTGCAAAAGTATTGCACCAGAGAGATTCAAAAGCTTAAGAGAAAATTAATAAAATTTTGGAAGAATATTGGAAGGGAACATATGAAGTTGTAAACAAGGCAGATGAAAGTATAAGTACAATGAATAAAAAGATATAGAAATATAGGTAAAAGAAATATAATTGAATAAGAAGACAATGAGATGACGATAAAAGAAAATTAAGAGAAGCAAAGGGAGAAATAGTGAGAAGTTGGAAAAAGAGTAATAAGATATGAAGTTGAATACATAAGATGAATATGCATATGAAATTGTGTCTGTATGGAAATGTGATAACCTGTACTCAAATAAGATGTTTTATTTGCTTTGTTAAAACTTAATAAGCAGCTTTCAGAAAAGATGTTTTATGTTTTTATGTTTTGTTTGTGTATTGTCTTCGAAAATTAATAAAATTTGTTTTTTTTTTTTTTAAAAAAGCATAAGAGAGAAGACAAAACCATTGCATTTTGAAATTTCATTTTTGGATAGATCTGAAGATTGCAGACAGTGGAGTTTTAAATCTATTGAGAGTGATGGGAGCCTGGAAATGCACTACTATAGCTTTTCAAACACCTTTATGGGCCTACCTTTCCCACAATGGCAACTATGAGGAATGAGGAGGCTTTAAATGTTGGAAGTACTTGTTCATGAATGTTGTGTTTTGTTGGGAGGAATTATAGCTGAAGAGTTTTTAAGGTGTCATGTTCAATATCCATTTCTATGATCTTCATAGAAAAGTGGCTTATGTGTTGGAATTATCACAACAGCTTTATTAGGAAAATGTCAGAGTAAATTTAATATTGTAGATTGCAACTTGGTAATTACTATTAAATATTGTTTTTAAATTGCTTTGTTAAAGCTATAACTTTATCTCAGCCATTGTCAAATTCCTATTAAAATGAATGTACTCTCATTCTACATTTGGCAAACTGAAGCAGAAATATAATTTTTGAAATCAGGGAGTGTGTGTACATCTCTCCATCCACTCAGTTATATTAATTGGAAGAGTACAGATAACGTGTACTGCTATTCTGATTAATTCCAGAACTCTGATTTGCAAAACATTTTGACCCACAATCATACAACAGAAAAGCAAGAACTTTTTCTTGGCAGTGGCTTGCTGAATTGATATTCAACATGAAGGATACAAGTAAAAAGAATTCTAATATTCCTGTTTTGGCAAGAAAGGGTCTTTTGAAAGGTTTGATTTGTGATA
>NW_028262663.1:0-7712 GCF_049901715.1 Pseudonaja textilis | reverse complement strand
TTTGGATTGTAATTCGATAGCTGAAAAGAATAATTTTAGCTAACATATGGTAGCTCCATATCGACACTTGAAAAAACCAATGTTTGTGGGAAGTCTGGAGAATTGTCCCCATTGCCATGTTTATTTCTGCCCTGTTTTTTATTACAGAAGGAAAGTCTAAGCAGAGATGGGCAATTTTATTTAGCTTGAGGCGAGGGTTTAAGTTCCCCCCCTGAACATTTAGCAACTTTCTCTGAGGTCTGCAGGAAAACATTTCAGTGATATTAGGATGTTACCCATCTCAGCTTTCAAGGCCACCTTGAGCTTATAGTGGAGGGAAAAGAAACAACTAATTTTCATGGTATTTGTTGGTGGTTGTGTTTTCCAGAACTTGTTTTAGCATTAGTTGATTAATTGCAACAAAGATCTGGAAATTCAGCTCTTTGTGAGGCAACCTTATCGGGGAATGCGGTTTTAGATGGGAATGAAGGAGTCATAAAACATGTGCTGGAAATCATTAAAAGAATCAACTCCAAAAAAAAAAAAAGACTTGCAAACAAAAGGTTATTTAGTCAGTTGTTTCAGTTTTGTCATTTGTGGCAAACAACCTTAAGGATCATAAAATGTATGATAAAGGCTAGAAAGGCTAGAAAACGCTTACAAGTCCTATGATAGATGTTTCGTCACACTCAAAGAGAATCAAAATTAACATAATTCAATTCTGTAAATGCGTTTGTAGTTCTCTTAACTTACCCACAATCGCATTTCTGCTATATGCAATAAGAAATTTAAGTAAGATGTTTAACAGGAAACTGTTTTTATACAGAGACTTCTATAACCTTGTCTGATCATTGATGTGTGTTCTCAGAATCAGACACTATCTCGTATGTTTCAAACGCTAATGCTTATTCCTAGAATACAGAGCAGTATTTAATTTTATATGTTGTTTTATTATTGTATTTTACTATTTTACTTATTTGTATCCCGTCTTTATTGTTTTTAAAAATAACTCAAGGCAGTGAACATATCCAACACATCCTTCTCCTCTTATTTCCCATACACACACAATAACAACCCTGTGAAGAAGGTTGGGCTGGGAGAGAGTGACTGGCCCAAGGTCACTCATCCTGCTAAGGCAGCATTACAACTCATAATCTCCTACTGGTGCCTTAACCACTAGACCAAACTGGTTCTCTTATTTAGAATAAATTTAGAGTAACAGAGTTGGAAAAGACCTTGGAGGTCTTCTAGTCCAACCCCCTGCTTAGTCAGGAAACCCTACATCACTTCAGACAAATGGCTATCTAATTCCTTCTAAAAAAAACATCCAGTGTTGGAGAATTTACAACTTCTGGAAGCAAGTTGTTCCACTAATTAATTGTTCTAATTGTCAAGAAATTTCTCCTTAGTTCTAAGTTGCTTCTCTCCTTGATTAGTTTCCACCCATTGCTCCTTGTCCTGCCCTTAGGTGCTTTGGAGAATAGCTTGACTCCCTCTTCTTTGTGGCAGCCCCTGAGATATTGGAACACTGCTATCGTGTCTCCCCTAGTCCTTCTTTTTATCAGACTAGACATACCCAGTTCCTGCACCCATTCTTTATATGTTTTAGCTTCCAGTCCCCTAATCATCTTTGTTGCTCTTCTCTGCACTCTTTCTAGAGTCTCAACATCTTTTTTACATCGTGGCAACCAAAATTGGATGCAGTATTTCAAGTGTGACCTTACCAAGGCATTATAAAGTGATATTAACATTTCATGTGATCTTGATTCTATCCTTCTATTTATGCAGCCTAGAACTGTGTTGGCTTTTTTGGCAGCTGCTGCACATGGTTGGCTCATATTTAAGTGATTCCACTAGGACTCTGAGTTCCCTCTCACAGTCACCCTTATTGAGCAAGGTACCACATATACTGTACCTGCGCATTTTTTTTGCCTAAATGTAGAACCTTAGTTTTTCACTGTTTAATTTCATTTTGTTAGATAAGCGCCCAATGATCAAGTCAGTCAAGATCCTTCTGTATCTTAAGCCTATCTTCCGGAGTGTTGGCTATTCCTGCTAACTTGGTGTCATCTGCAAATTTGATGAGATCCCCGTCGATTTCCTCGTCCAAATTTCATCAACAACCATGGATTGGAACAGCAGGCATTGTATTAACATGAATGGACAAGTATTGTAAATCTATCCATAGTTTTAGAGAAGCTTTCCTAATATTGTGGGTCAGATCCTCATGCTAATCCAGATTACTTATGGATGGTCCCTCTGGAGATAACACACACGGCTTATATATTGATAGTTCCAGCTGTTGTTGTTTTTTTTGTTAAACCACATATTTGCCTGCCCTGACCTAGAACATACATAGCACAGCCTGTCAGACTGCCTATCTTCAGCTAGGGAGATGAGAATAGCTGGTCAATTTCACATTGCAGGCTGTTTTGTTGGTGCAATAAAACCACGTAACTTACACAGTAGCTGCCCAAGTTTTGGTGATTCCATACCAACAGGCTTTTAAAATGTGTTTAAAGGTCCACCAGTATCACTCTGAGTGGGTCGTTTCATTCCAGCTTCTATAGAATAGGATAAAAGAGCAGCTGTGATTTTCTTAAGAAGGTTGTTCCCTGGCTTCTCTTTCATAGATTTTGACACCAACCTTCCAATTTCAACTAAATTACTGGAGAAAATTGCCTGTGTTATTAGATTTGCATTTGATAAAGTCAGGTTGATGAAGGACACAAATGATTAAACAGAACATTAAAAAAATAAAACTCTGCTGCATCAAATTTATGACAGGAGATCTATGTTGAAAGAATAACTAGGAGAAATTTTATTGGAAAGGAAGGTGCTGCCCTCTATTGACTAAAGGTAAACATGTTTACTTTTAAAAGTATACAGTACACTAATAATTCACATTACAGATGCTGTGTTTTGAAATGGATCTTGCAGCTATTCAAAGACATTTGGTTGGGCCAGCCAGTCAGGGAGCATTCATGTTATCTTATGAATATATTATTAGCTGCACAGTTTCTTTTTGCCCAACATACTTATGATAGCTGAGGGTTAGATGGTGTCATTGCAATAACTTTGACCTCCCTCCCTCTCTCCTTCCTTCAAAAAACAAAAAGCAAATAAAACCAGAACAAAAAAAAGCTCAGGTGATGACATTCAACTGTAATATTAATTAATAAGATTGAATTTAAGGCAAAGGTTCCATATGCAATTGGATCCATTGAATATTACTTACTGTCTCGTTAAACAAAACTGTGACTCTTTATCCATTTAGTCACCAAATTCAGTATAGGGCAGAGGTGTCAAACTCACGTTGTCATGGTGGCATCACGGGACTTTTTCCTTCTTCGCTAAACTGGGTATGGGCATGGCCAGTGCATGACACATCCAGCCCATGGCCGGAAGTTTGACAGCCCTGATATAGGGTCTCCTGCTTCAGCAGAGCTTTGGACTAGAAAACGTCCAAAGATCTTTCCAGCTCTATTCTGATTGATTGATTGAAGACCCTTCACAGGATGGTTTGAAGGGCTAATTCCTAAGGCTGGAGATGCCACGTAAAAGCTGAGGTTGAATTCTTTCCAGCAGGGTTGCTCTTTAGCAGAAGGGGTTGTTAGTCCCAACAAGCAGAATTCTAAAAAGAGAGAGATCAGCGCCTGGAGAATATTGTTTTAAAATGCACAAATTATTTAGTTTATTCATTTATAACCTGCCTTTATTCTTTTTTATTAACAAGTCAAATTTCTCACACTCCTTCCTCCTCCTGTTTTCCCCATAGCAACAACTTATGAGGTGAATCGGGCTGAGAAAGTGACTGGCCTAAGGCCACTCAGATAGCTTTCACAGCTAAGGCAGGATTAGAACTCAGTCTCTTGGTTTGTAGTCTGGTACCTTAATCACTAAACCAAACCGGCTCTCTCAGTTAACTAGGAGAGAGAGCACATCACTTATGAAGTGATGTAAAGAATATGACCAATCACTTGGTCATATTCTTTAGATATGGAGAAAGGACTTTCAATTTAAATTTCAATTACTATTTATAAATATAGAGTCCTTGGTTGCTTGCAGGCATCTCATTACCAAACTAGGTAACATCATCAGTGCAAGCGAGTATAGGTTTTGCTTCCAGTTTATGTACAATAGCTTTCATTGATGCATCGTGCATATGTGCAAATGTCTGTCTTTTGGGGTACTGCTTTTTCTTTTTTTTCTTTTTTTTTAAATATAATTTATTAGTTTTTACAATTAAAACCAACCAACAATACATACACAAATGAACAAAAGAAAAGAAAAGAAGAAAGAAAGAAAAGAAAGGGAAGAAAAAATTAGAAAAAAAGAAAAGTTAAAAGCATTCTTATTTTTACAGTTTGCAAGATCTTTTTTCATAACCTTTGATTTATGTCATATACGCACACCTGTTCTTTACATATATCTCTATATCATTATTATAGATTAATACTTTTCTCTTATGCCTTATGATATATAATTTATCTTTGATCAATCCAATTATACCAACAATTCCAGCTATCATAATATAGTGAAGTATCTTTGATTTTTAGCGCCGGGGTACTGCTTTTTCTAATGCCATTCCTGGTGTCTGGCAATGATTATAGTATAATCATATGCAATTATATATACATTATACATAATTTCATATAAATATGCATTATTTCATACAAATAATGTTGCTGATTTATGATGGCAGCCCAGACGAGGTTCATTTTGTGCTATCAGATCTTCCCTTTCCTTGTTTTTTAGTTAATTTATGCTTCAGTTTAAGTAAAACCTGATAACGTTCAGGTCAACCAGAGTGAAGGAATAGCTTCATTTCTCATGTAGAGTCTGTTCTTTGAATTGTGCTGTAATTGTAAGATTTTTGAAGCCATGAAAATCTTATGAGTATTGATCCTAAAATATAACTACGTGGAGTTGGAAGGAACTGACTATACTGGGGGGGCGGAATACACTGCAGAGTTTGGAAACTCTCAGCTGTGATAGATAGGCCCATTTCAAGCATTTTCACAGTACATGAAATGCTTTCAAGCAGTCTTCAGAATCAATCAATACCCATATGATTTTTAAGAGTTTCTTCCCATTTCAGAATAAAAGGAGTTATGATCTGTCAAAAGAAAGGAAAACAGTTCAAGGCTGAAATGAGATCAGACAGTAAGGCTGACTTTCTGTAACTGACTTTCTACAAAATTGGAGGAAAAAAAATTGCTTTTAAAATACAGCGAGATTGACACAGTGATCTTTTAACTAAGCAACTAAGATGATCAAAGACCAAAACATACGAAGAACAGCTGCAGGATTTGGGCTTGGCTAGTCTAAAGAAAAGAAGAAGTAGGGGTGACATGATAGCAGTATTTCAGTACTTGGGGGGCTGCCAAAACGAAGGGGAGGTAAAATTATTCTCCAAAGCACCAGAGGGCAGACCAAAAAAGATTAATAGTTGGAAACTAATGAAAGAGAGCAGCAACCTGGAATTGAGGAGAGACTCCCCAACAGTGAGGACAATTAACCAATGGAATAGCTTGCCTCCAGAAATCGTGATTGCTCCGTTACTGGATGTTTTTAAGAAGAGTCTAGATAGTTCACTTATCTAAAATCGATTCTCCTGCTTGAGCAGAGGGCTGGACTAGAAGACCTCCACAGTCTCTTTCAGATCATTCATTCTATTCTACTTTTATTAAAATATATCTTAGAGGTTAGGGCTAGGGTTAGGGACAGGGTTAGGTTAGGGTTATGGTTAGGGTTAGGGTTAGGCTTGGGGTAGGGTTAAGGTTAAGGTTAGGGTTAGGGTTAGGGTTAGGGTTAGGGTTAGGGTTAGGGTTAGGGTTAGGGTTAGGGTTAGGGTTAGGGTTAGGGTTAGGGTTAGGGTTAGGGTTACGGTTAGGGTAAGGGTTAGGGTTTGGGTTTGGGTTAGGGTTACGGTTAGGGTTAGGGAGAGGGAGAGGGAGAGGGTTAGGGTTAGGGTTAGGGTTAGGGTTAGGGTTATGGTTAGAGGTAGGGGAACGGGTAGGGTTAGGCTTAGGCTTAGGCTTAGGGTTACGGTAGGGTTAGGCTTAGGGTTAGGGTTAGGGTTAGGGTTAGGGTTATGGTTATGGTTAAGGTAAGGTTTAGGGTTAGGGTTAGGGAACGGGTTAGGGTTAGGCTTAGGGTTAGGTTAGGGTTAGGGTTGGGTTACGGTTAGGGTTAGGGAAGGTTTACAGTTAGAGTTAGGGTTAGGGTTAGGGTTAGGGTTAGGGTTAGGGTTAGGGTTAGGGTTAGGGTTAGCGTATCGTTAGGTTTAGGGTTAGCGTTAGGGTTAGGGGTTAGGGTTAGGGTTGGCTTAGGGTTCGGTTAGGGTTAGGGTTAGGGTTAGGGTTAGGGTTAGGGTTAGGGTTAGGGTTAGGGTTAGGGTTAGGGTTAGGGTTAGGGTTAGGGTTAGGGTTAGGGTTAGGGTTAGGGTTAGGGTTAGGGTTAGGGTTAGGGTTAGCGTTAGGGTTAGGGTTAGGGTTAGGGTTAGGGTTAGGGTTACGGTTAGGGTTAGGATTAGGATTAGGATTAGGATTAGGATTAGGATTAGGGTTAGGGTGAGGGTGAGGTTAGGGTTAGGGTTAGGTTAGGGTTAGGGTTAGGGTTATGGTTAGGGTTAGGGTTAGGGTTAGGGTTAGGGTTAGGGTTAGGGTTAGGGTTAGGGTTAGGGTTAGGGTTAGGATTAGGGTTTGGGTTAGGGTTTGGGTTAGGGTTAGGTTTAATTTAGGGTTAGGGTTAGGGTTAGGGTTAGGGTTAGGGTTAAGGTTAGGGATAGGGTTAGGGTTAGGGTTAGGGTGAGGTTAGGGTTAGGGTTAGGGTTAGTTTAGGGTTAGGGTCAGGGTTAGGGTTAGGGTTAGCATATCGTTCAGTTTAGGGTTAGAGTTAGGGTTTGGGTTAGGGTTAGGGGTTAGGGTGAGGGTTGGGTTAGGGTTGGGTTAGGGTTAAGGTTAGGGTTAGGGTTAGGGTTAGGGTTAGGGTTAGGGTTAGGGTTAGGGTTAGGGTTAGGGTTAGGGTTACGGTTAGGGTTACGGTTAGGGTTAGGATTAGAATTAGGGTTAGGGTTACGGTTAGGGTTACGGTAGGGTTAGGCTTAGGGTTAGCGTTATGGTTAAGGTAAGGGTTAGGGTTAGGGTTAGGGTCAGGTTTGGGTTATTGTTACGGTTTAGGGTTGGGATTGGGTTAGGGTTAGGGTGAGGGTGAGGGTTAGCTTAGGGTTAGAGTTAGGGTTTAGGGTTAGGGTTTCGGTTAGGGTTAGGGTTGGGTTAGGGTTGGGTTAGGGTTAGGGTTAGGGTTAGGGTTAAGTTAGGGTTAGGGTTAGGGTTAGGGTTAGGGTTAGGGTTAGGGTTAAGGTTAAGGTTAAGGTTAGGGTTAAGGTTAGGGTTAGGTTAGGGTTAGGGTTAGCGTTGGGTTAGGGTTAGGGTTACGGTTACGGTTCGGGTTACGGTTAGGGTTAGGATTAGGATTAGGATTAGGATTAGGGTTAGGGTGAGGGTGAGGGTTAGGGTTAGGGTTAGGTTAGGGTTAGGGTTATGGTTATTGTTAGGGTTAGGGTTAGGGTTAGGGTTAGGGTTAGGGTTAGGATTAGGGTTTGGGTTAGGGTTTGGGTTAGGGTTAGGTTTAATTTAGGGTTAGGGTTAGGGTTAGGGTTAGGGTTAGGGTTAAGGTTAGGGATAGGGTTAGGGTTAGGGTTAGGGTTAGGGTGAGGGTTAGGGTTA
>NW_028262662.1:0-7759 GCF_049901715.1 Pseudonaja textilis | reverse complement strand
AAACCATGCCTTTCCTGCAATCTGCTTAGATTAGGTGGCTGGTGGGACCTTACAATCAGACGTTCGCCATTTCCTTCCAAAGCCAGACGGCTTCCGAGACAACTTGGTAATTTTGTATTTATTCATTATTTTATTTATGCATCAAAAAGAAATGGATGGAGATGCGCCGCTGTGAACCAAGCGAAACGCTGGGTGGTGCGAGGGGGGTTTCCCCCTCGGAGGCCAACCCTGGCAGGAGAGGCCGGGCTAGAGCATACCAAGATTGCATTGCACTAAGCCTCTATATGATGGTTCCTTTATTGTTGTTCTCTATTCTAACATGGATGGAATGGCGTATTTAGTCTACTGAGCAACATACCCAGAGAAGGACTGGCGCCAAGAGGGAGGACTATTCGTAGCTCAAGGTTGAACGAGGATGTCCTTCGGGGTCTTTCAGTTTGGTGGTTTTCTGGCAGAGGTTTCGTGACCCCCACTAAGGCAGGGCTGGGAAGGAGGGTCTCTGCTCTCTCTTTTTTATATATAGCAGAGGCTATATGCCCATTCAGGGTTGGTGGGAGGATTCTTGGTGGCGCCTTGATTAGGGATGTAGTTCACTGTTTGGTTGTTGGTCTGAGTCCAAAATTCCTCAAATGGGATATTGTGCTCTGCCTTCTAACACCGATGTTGGTCCAGGATGGATGGAGGGATAGGTAGATAGATTGATGATTGATAGATAAATAAATAGACAGGAGAGAGAGAGAGAGAGAGGGAAATTGATTGATTGATTGATTGATTGATAATGGAGAGAGTGATAATGGATAGATAGATAGATAGATAGATAGAGAGAGAGAGATAGATAGATGATTGATAGATAAATAAATAGATAGTGTAGAGATACATATAGATAGATACATACATAGATAGATACATAGATAGATGATAGATAGATAGATAGATAGATAGATAGATAGATAGATAGATAGATAGTTGATAGATAAATAAATAGATAGTAGAGATAGATAGATGATAGATAGATAGATAGATAGATAGATAGATAGATAGATAGATAGATAGATAGACAGATAGATAGATAGATAGCTGTTTTATTCACAGGGACTGCACGAGGAGGTAGATGTTACAGTCCTGCCTTTAAGAAGCTTTGGAGAAGTGCTTGACTGCCTCTTCTTTGGGGCAGCCCCTGAGAGATTGTAAGACTGCTATCATGTCATCCCCTGTCCTTCTTTTCATTAAACCAGGCATATCCGGTTCCAGCCACCGTTCCTTATATCGTTTTCACCTCCAGTCCGGGTCATCTTTGTTGCTCTTTTTTCCTTATTCTGTGTGAATAGAGGAAACCTTGTTCTGGAGTCTCACAAAGGGACAAACCAGACACCAATTAGCAGCTAACCAACTTTCTTTTATCAGGAGATATTCCCCAGATGTCTTTTCAATTTAGGAATGTTCAAAGCCATCAATCCATCCATTCTCCAATGGTTTGAAAAACCTCATTTAAAAGAGAGAGAGAGAAACAAGTCACTTTACAGCACACAAAAATCAACCATGTCAGCTAGCAAGTATAACAATACTACAAAGCCCATGTTATTGGCACAAGTAGCCCTTTCTTGCCCCCGTTTGGCGGCCTTTCGTGCCACCGTTGTTAAGTGAATCACTGCAGTTAAATTAGTCACACAGTTAAGTGAATCTATTTTTCCTCATTGTCAGAAAGTCCCCAAAGTCATTGCACCCGTCGTAAATATTACTCCGGGTAGTTGCCAAGCAGTCTGAATTTGGATCCGCGTGACTGGGGTGTGCTGAAAATGGTTGTAAGTGTGAAAACGGTCATAAAGTCCCTTTTTCCAGTGCCGCCATAACTTTGAATGGTCCTCAACCGAACTGTATGTATTAGCGAAGGTGGGTTTCTACTGGTTCTCGCACCGGCCCTATAGAACCATTGTTAACATCACCGGTAGTTCTAAACCGCAAAATCTGACCCTTGCTTGGCTCCGCCCTCTCTGCCGCTCCTACAGGCCAAGAAACCACTTTATTACTGCAAAGCATGCGCAAAAATCCTCACCTCCTGCCTCTCCCCGCCCACCCCTCCTTCACTGCCCCTCGCCCCGGCTCTATCCGCTGCTCCAAAGTGAAAAAAATCCATTTTTTTTACTGCACCTGAGTGAAAATCCCTTCCTCATTCTCCCCACCCACCTCAGCGCTGCACCTCCCTACTTATAGCACACGTGCGCTAACTATAAAAATTTCCCGCTCGGGCGCCATCGCTCACACACCAGCAGCAGTAGCAGGTTGCCACTGCCGCTTAACCATCTCTGCCCGGCCGGCCTGCCTCCCAGGCCTGCATTGTCCTCGCCCGCCCCTGACTGCCTATCCCGCCAGCCTCCGAAGATGCAGATCGGGTAAGTACGACCTCCAACATGGTCGCCCACGTACTGCCGGGCAGTCCCGGTCACTGCCGACTCCCCAGGACACCCACCGCCCCTTGCCTGACCCTCCCTGCCTCGCTCGCTTCCCATCTTCCCTTGCCCGCAGCTCCTCCATGGTCGCTGCCTTGCCTTCCCACCACCGATTGGTAGCGAGGAGGTAAAGCAGCAAGTCCTACTGGGCCGGTCCCTCCTCTTTCTGCCGCCAGCCCGATCGATGGCGCCAGCCATTCTCGCCACAGCAAGCTAGAAGACTGAGGAGGACCCCAGCATAGTTGGCTAGCCAACTTGCCTGTCTCCTCTTTGGTTAGTTGCTTTTTTATATTTATGTCTTTATTTATTTTGTTTTACTATCTGTTTTTGTTTTTATTGATCATAAAAACAAAACAGATACTAAAGAAAGAAAGAAACACATAAATACAAATTATTTCACTATTCATCTTGATGTTTCTCCTTGGCCGAAAGGAACCTCCCACCCCAGTCACATGACCATGTAGCCATGCCCAATCAGCAAGCCACTCCTACCCCCCAATCACATGACCCTCAAGCCACACCCACAAATTAGGCCACACCCACAGAACCTGTTGTTAAGAAATTTGAATCCCACTCCTGGTGCTAAGTAAGTCAAGGATGTACTACAAAGTCCATCTTCTGTGGCCCTTGGTACCAAAACATGCCTTCAGAAGTTGTGGGAAAGCTTTGAAGGTGAGACTGGACTGCCATCAGTCAGAAATGGTGCAGGGTCTCCAGTTTGGGGGGGGGGGGGTTGGACTAGATGACCTACAAGGTCCCTCCCAACTCTGTTCATCTGTTCATCTGATGCCCTGCACCAGAGAAGGAGCAGAAGGGAAGAAGCTCATGAAAAAAAGGGGAGAAATATTGGAGGCAGGAAATGCAGGTAATTTACCTGTAGTCCTCTACTTATAACCATCTGTTTAATGAATGTTCAAAATTATAACAGCACGGAAGATTGAGGTTGGACAACCTTTTCATTGAATTGGCATAGGATGTCCTGCTTGAGCAGAAGGCATGACTAGTCTAGGGAAGATTTGAGGAGCTGCCCCAGAGAGGAGGAAGTGGGGTCAAGCTATTCTCCAAGGCACCCGAAGGCCAGACAAGGAACAATGGATGGAAACTGAACAAGGAGAGATTCAACCTGGAAATAAGGAGAAATTTTCTGACAATGAGAACAATCAACCCACGGAACAGAAGTTGCCTCTGGAAGTTGTGGGAGCTTCAACACTTGAGACTTTTAAGAAGAGACTGGACTGCCATCTGACAGAGATGGTGTAGGGTCTCTCACTTGGATAGGGGTTGGACTAGATGACCTACAAGGTCCTTTCCAACTCTGTTAATTTGTTAAATCTGTTAAATCTGTTAAAACAAGCGCAGGCATTTTCATTCTAATATTTTTAAAGAGTTACAATCATACGATTGCAGCTGCTATTCTTCGAAAGGTGCGCCCTGTTCAGACTGATTATGTTTCCAGCCTTACACGTGGCACACCTTTATACATCTGTGGCAATTTATCAGGCGTTAAATACCAACGATGCATCATCTTGTAAAAATCCTCCTTCACGTTATAAATCAATGTTACTTTCAGCCCGGGCCCCATGTCAGAAAGCTAAGAAATATTAGGATCGGGGATGTAACTTTAATTCTGAGCATTCTCGAAATAAAGGTATAATTAAAAGCAGAGATTTTTTCTTTTAGGTTTGATGGATCAACTGTTTGAAACAAAAAACAGGGGGCTTTGATTATTTTATATCTCAGGGTTTCTCAGCCTTGGCTACTTGATGATCTGTGGACTTTGATTCCCAGAATTCCCCAGCCTGAAACAGCAGGAATTCTGGGAATTGAAGGCCACAGATCTTGGAGTAGCTCACACCGCTATATGTTTTTGTATGCACTGAGGTAGAAGGAAGGAATAAATTCTCCCAACAGAAGGATGGATGGAGAAGTTGATCGAGTTGGCCGAGATGGTAAAATTGACAATTTTGATTAAAGACAAGATTTGATCTAATTTTGCTCCTACTTTGGAATGATTTATGGATTTTTGTTTGTTTGTTTGAAAGAAGAAGGAAATTAAACATTTTTGGCACTGGTGATTAGAACGCTCTGGATGGAAGGCTGAGTCAACCAACCTTGAGATGATTAGGATCAAACTCTTGCAGCGAGTTAGCCCTATAGTTCTGCATTCTCACCACTGTGCCAACACAGTAGAAAAGCACAGAGTAGAGTAGAGTAGAGTAGAGTAGAGTAGAGTAGAGTAGAACATGGAATGGAATAGAAATAGAATAGAAATAAGAATAGAAATAAGTATGGCATGGCATGGCATGGCATGGCATGGCATGGCATAGCATAGCATAGCATAGAATAGAATAGAATAGAATAGAATAGAATAGAATAGAATAGAATAGAATAGAATAATGAAGAATGGAATGGAATTTAGAAAGAAGAGAAGAGAAGAGAAGAGAAGAGAAGAGAAGAGAAGAAGAGAAGAGAAGAGAAGAGAAGAGTTGGAAGGGACCTTGGAGGTCTTATAGTCCAACCCCTGCTTAGGCAGGAAATCCTACACCACTTCAGACAAATGGCTGTCCATTCTCTTCTTAAAAGCTTCCAGTGTTGGAGCATTCACAACTTCTGGAGGCAAGTAGTTCCACTGATTAATTGTTCTCTTGGTCAGGAAACCTCCCGGAGGATGGGCTTCAGGACAAATCCAAAAGCTCAGTAGCCAAAACCTCTGGCCCCGGGGATCGTCCCAGATTGGAACTTCCAAGGTCCCTTCGAGCCCCAGGATTCTATGATTCGGTAATGAAGAGCCCAGATGGTAAAGCTTGACGGCTGGGGAATTCTGGGAGTTGAAGTCCACCTATCTTAAAACTTGCTGGCTGGGGAATTCTGGGAGTTGAAGTCCCCATTTCTTAAAGCTGCCAACGTTGAGCCACACCAGGCGGCACAATCTCCTTCAGAAAAAATCTCCCCTTTTCTTGCCTTTTTCGGCTACAGAGATGGCCCCTTCCTTCTTCTCCCCTCCTGACATTGGGGAAGGGGAGACCACGTGCTTTTTGCAGCCCTCCGGTTCCCTATCAAACCAGAGTGGGGGTGGGGGTGGGAAACCCCCTTAATTAAATAACCCAGAAATGGACCCAGGTTCCCACGTGCATGAACCCTGGCTGCGAAACTGAATGTCATTGCAAAAAGATGCCTTCTCTAAATACATTTTTTTAAAAAATCCTTTTTAATAAAAGGGGACGGATGGCAGAGTTACCTGGGTGGGTTCAGTCACCTCCTCACTCTAAAGCTCCTCCCTGGGTTTCATCTGCAGTCGTAAAGGCCTATTACTGTGTGGAAAGGGAACTTCACGAGGACAGTGGTGACACCCAAGCAGGAAAAGCCCCAAGGGAACATCAGGCCAGCCATAAAACAAACTTGCATAGGAAAAGAGATTTAATAAAAGGTATTGAAAGAAGCCCCCTAGACAAAAGCCAAGTAATTAAGGAAGCTAGGGAAACAAGAAAAAGAAATCCCTTACAAACAAAAGGTCATGCCAAATCAGCAAAACAAATAGACAAAAGACACGAAATAAATTCCATAGCAGACAGGAGATTGCCACCAAACAAATATAAGAAAACATTAGGAAGACAACCCCTGACAGGATTTAAAACATTAAGAAATACAAACACAAGCACTCACACACAAAAGGAGAAAAGGTATAAAAATCATGGGTTTATTATACAAAGATGGCTAGCCCCAGGAACGCAGACTTCTTGCTATCTCTTGCCTTCCTGAAAAATAAAAGGAACCCACTTCCAAGCAGTTGTCTCTGTCATTGCACCGGAGCCCTCCCAGCAGGAAAACCGAATCCTCAGAAGAAAGGCATTTTCCAGCTTTTTAACAACTGTGGTGGGAGGAGGTGAGCGATCTTCCGTCCTGTATGCCATTAACCTAACGGGACAGGCTAAGGGAGGTGCACAGCCCTTCCTTTGGATCCCAGCCTCGCCATCTCCCGCCCAAGAGGGGCCTCACCAGGCATCGTTCTTCCGGTGAACATGCCGACCGTCCAAAATGCCAGCAGCCCCCCGACCCCAGGTGCCCCTGTCGGCTCACAGCTTCCTTTTCTCTTACCTGTTCTACCTGGGAGACAGGTGGGGGGAGGGGCTTTAAATGGGTTCCAATTGGCATGGGGGGGGTGGTCAGGCAGAGAGGAAGGCAGCCGCCCCCCCCTCCCTCCCTTCTCTCACCTTTCTCAAGGTCAGGAAGGGAGCAGAAAGGGGCAGG
The DNA here is from genome assembly GCF_049901715.1 of Pseudonaja textilis. Lineage (NCBI taxonomy): Eukaryota > Metazoa > Chordata > Lepidosauria > Squamata > Elapidae > Pseudonaja > Pseudonaja textilis. Next base: position 1,064 of record NW_028262662.1, on the reverse strand, counting down.
TTTCACCTACAGCGGAAAAGGGCAAAAGAAACGGTAAGGTTTTCTGCAGGGGAGAAGGGGAGGGGAGAGAAAAGGAGAGGAGAGGAGAGGAGAGGAGAGGAGAGGAGAGGTGAGGAGAGGAGAGGAGAGGAGAGGAGAAGAGAAGAGAAGAGAAGAGAAGAGAAGAGAAGAGAGAGAGAAGAGAAGAGAAGAGAAGAGAGAAGAGAGAGTGGAATAGGAAATAGAAGAATGACGAATAGAATAGAATAGAATAGAATAGAATAGAATAGAATAGAATAGAATAGAATAGAATGGGATGGGATGGGATGGGATGGGATGGGATGGGATGGGATGGGATGGGATGGGATGGAAGAGGAGAGGAGAGGAGAGGAGAGGAGAGGAGAGGAGAAGAGAAGAGAAGAGAAGAGAAGAGAAGAGAAGAGAAGAGAAGAGAAGAGAAGAAAGAGAAGAGAAGAGAAGAGAAGAGAAAGAACAGAATAGGGAATAGAATAGAATAGAATAGAATAGAATAGAATAGAATAGAATAGAATAGAATAGAATAGAATAGAATAGAATGGGATGGGATGGGATGGGATGGGATGGGATGGGATGGGATGGGATGGGATGGGATGGAAGAGGAGAGGAGAGGAGAGGAGAGGAGAAGAGAGAGAAGAGAAGAGAAGAGAAGAGAAGAGAGAAAGAGAAGAGAAGAGAAGAGAAGAAGAAGAGCACAATACTAATAGAAGGGACCTTGGAGGTCTTGTAGTCCAACCCCTGCTCAAACAGGGACCCCTATACCATTTCAGACAAGTGGCTGTCCAGTCTCTTCTGCAAAACCTCCAGTGTTGGAGCATTTACAACTTCTGGAGTCCAGCTGTTCCACTGGTTAATTGTCCTCCCTGTTACAAAATTCCTCCTCAATGCCAGGTTGCTTCTCTCCTTGATGAGTTTCCGTCTGTTGCTTCTTCTCCTGCCTTCTGGGGCTTGGGACAATAGGTTCCCCCCGCCCTCCTCTTTGTGTCAGCCTCTCAAACATTGGAGGACTGCTCTCCATGTCAACCCTCATCTTTCTTTCTGCTAGATTA
>NW_028262661.1:0-7846 GCF_049901715.1 Pseudonaja textilis | reverse complement strand
AGAAGTAGGGATAGGTGGGTGGATGGATGGATGGATGGATGGATGGATAGATAGATAGATAGATAGATAGATAGATAGATAGATAGATAGATAGATAGATGATAGAGATGGATGGATGGATGGATGGATACATAGAGAGAGAGAGAGAGAGAGAGAGATAAAAAAATATAGATGGATGGATGGATGGATGGATGGATGGATAGATAGATAGATAGATAGATAGATAGATAGATAGATAGATAGATAGATAGATAGAGATAGATAGATAGATGATATAGATGGATGGATGGATGGATATAGAGGGAGATAGAGATAGGTATAAAAAGAGAGATGATGGATGGATAGATGATAGATGATAGACATGAGACAGAGAGAGGGACAGATACATAGATAGATATAAAGAGATGATGGATGGATCGAAATAGATGATAGATTAGACATAATAGATAGATATAGAGGGGGAGGGAGAGAGAGACAGAGAGATAGATATAAAGAAAGGATGGATGGATATAGACAGAGAGATGATAGATAAAGAGGATAGATCTCCTCTGGACAATTTTCAGCTGAGCCTTTCAATCAATACACACACACAAACACACACAGATTGTGTGTGTGTGTGTACATGTATGTGTATGTATGTGTATGTATGTATGTATAGATACTTATTTTCTCAACAGGAGAGTTTTCAGCCGATTCCTTCAAAATTTATATTCCAACTAGGGAACACCATCGGTACTAGAAGGGAATGGGGTGCAGAGAGGAGGAGGGGTCCTTGGTGCTCTCTGAGCTGGGTCATTTCCTTGCAGACGTCTCATGACCCAACCACATAACGTCCTCTGTGCACTGCTGCCGTAAACTAGTTGGGTTATGAAACGTCTAGCCAGAAGCTCCCCCACAACCTCCGAGACCCCTCAGGACACCATTCTCCTCTTCCCCACACCCCTCCCTCCCTTCTCACCCTGATCACGTTCCCTAGCTGGGTCACGAAATGTCTGCTGGGAAAACCGCCCGGCCCCGAGACCACCGGGGACCCTTTCCAATCAACCAGACCTGCAGATCTTGCCCAGATCGTCCCTCCACAAAATCTCGCTTGGGTGCCATCCTTCTGTGGTGGGAATGCTGCCAGTTGAGAACGGTTCAGGCGAACTGGTTGTGACGATCCGCGGGCCCCCCCGCCCTACCCTATTCTCTATTTCTTGCTTTTGTGGCTCATCCCAATCGTGCAGCGCTGCTGATTTCACTCCCCCGCACCAGCTCAGCTGTCCCACTTAGCGCTGCTGACCAGGAAGGAAAGCAGCCAAGCTTCTAAATCAGGGGTCGGCAACCCACAGCTCTGGAGCCGCATGTGGCTCTTTCATCCCTCTTCTGCGGCTCCCGGTCACTGGTTGGCTCCACAATTGATCGGGCTTTCGGTTAACAGGTAGAAGAAAAAAGGACGCCATGCTAGGAGGAGACTCTATGGAGTGGGGGACCCGGACTTTCGGTCGGCTCCAGAATTGAACGGGGGCGCTCCCAGTTAGGACCTTTGTGGCTCTTGGACTATTTAAGGTTGCCGACCCATTCTCAATGCTCCGTTTTCAGAGCTGCACACAAGCCACTTAGGCACAACCGCTCACCGAACCGGTTGTTAAACCAGCAGCATCTTCCCCCTCCCTCCCCCCCTCCCCCCCCCGCATAGGCCGTGCACCTACCTGGCTAGGTGTGGCAGGAACGATCAGGAAGGCAGTCCGACAGAAAAGGCGAACTTTCCGGGCAGGTATTGGTCCTCATTGGCTGATTTGATGGCCCGGCATTCCACTTCTTGCCGCCTTCTCATTTCCTGTTTGGGGGGGGAGGGGAGAAATCAGGACGGAGGGGGGGGGCTGGGACTTCCCCCCTTTTGCCAGCTTGGGGGAAGCGCAAAAAAAGGAGCTCACGGTGGAATGTAGAATGACAGAGGTGGAAGGGACCTCAGGAGGTCATCTAGCCCACCCGCCTGCTCGAGTGGGAGACACACCCTCCCTCATAGAATGAGGAAAGAACAGAGAGGCCTTGAGAACCAACGCTCAGTTATTCCATCGTTCTGTCAGGGTTGGATTAGATAACCTCCAAGGTCCCTTCCAACTCCAATTCTGTAAGCTTGAGCGGGGGCTGGACTAGAGGACCTCCCAGGTTCCCCTTTCTACTCCATCCTTCCGTGATTCTGTCCGTTGCCTGTCTGCCTCCTCGAGCCACCCCCCCATCGATCCACCTATCTGAAGGGCAAGCAGCTCTCTGTTGGCATTGCTGGCCGGCCAGGTTGGAGGGAGGAGTCAAGCGAGTACCTAGCTTGGAATCATGGCACAGCCGCAAACAAACCTTGGTGGGAATTCCTTCCGAAATCCACAAACCTGGCCATTCCCGGAGGAAAACAAGCCAGGATTCTTGTAACATTGGTGGGTCAACAGGGAAGGGTCAGACCGGAAGCTGGTATTCCCAAGGGGTCCCTGGAGGGGCGGCCCCCCCTCAGGCCTGACCCCACCTTTCCGATGGCACCTAAATGGGAATTCTGGGTCTCCCTGGTAAGTAGCAGAGGGTTTTGGGGTGGGGGAGCTCTGACCCACCGGTAAGAGGGGATTGTGCTCAGATAAGCATCGGAGGGATTTGTTGATGAGGGTCCTGGGGTTGCTGATGTCAAACTTGAAGCAGGCCAGGCATTTCTGCTTCCTCTGGAGGAGAGAGGGGGGGGGAGAAAGAAAGAAAGAAAGAAAGAAAGAAAGAAAGAAAGAAAGAAAGAAAGAAAGAAAGAAAGAAAGAAAGAAAGAAAGAAAGAAAGAAGAAAGGAGAAAGAGAAAAGGAGAGAAAAGAGGAAAAGAGAAAGAGAGTGAATGAGAAAGAGTAAGAGAGAGAGAGAAAGAGAGTAAGAGAGAAAGAAAAAGAAAGGGACAGAAAGAAAAAGGAGAGAGAGACAGAAAGAAACAGAAAGAGACAGAAAAAGGAGAGACACAAGCAGAGACAGAAAGAAAGTAAAAGAAAAAGTATAATATGGAGAGAGAGAAAGAAGAAAGACAAAGAAGAGGGGGAGAAAGAGATAGGAAGAGGAAGAGGAAGAAGAGAGGAAAGGAGAGGAAAAAGAGAAAGTGAATGAGAAAGAAAGAAAAAGAGACACAGGGAGAAAGACATAGAAAGAAACAGAGAAAGAGAGAAAAAGAGAGGCAGAAAGAAAAAAGAGATAGAGAAAGAGACAGAAAGAAACAGAAAGAGAAAGAGAGAGAAAGAAAAAGACAGAAAAAGGAGAGAGAGAGAGACAGAAAGAAAGAAAGAGAAAGGAAGGGAAGAGAGGAGAGAAAAGAGGAAAAGAGAAAGACAATGAATGAGAGGGAAAAAGAGAAAGAGACAAAGAAAAAAAGGCAGAAAAAAGGAGAGAGACAGAAAGAGAAAAAAGGGAAAGACAGAAAAAGGAGAGACAGACAAAAAAAGACAGAGAAAGGAGAGACAGAGAAAGACAGAAAAAGAGAGAAAGAGAAAGAAAAAGAGGAAAAGAAAAAAAGGAGAGAGAAAAAGGAGAGAAACAGAAAGAGAAACAGAAAGAAAGACAGAAAAATGACAGACAGAAACAGAAAGAGGGAGAAAAAGGAGAGACATAAAAAGACAGAAAGAATGACAGAAGGAAAAGAAAGAGGAAAAGAAAAAGAATAAGGAGAGAAAAAGAAGAGAGAGAGAGAAAGAAAAGGGTGAAAGAGAAAAGGAAGAGGGAGAGAGAAAAGGAGAGAAAAGAGGAAAAGAGAAAGAGACAGAATGAGAAAAAGAAAAACAGAAAAAAAGAGAAGAGGGAGAAAGAAGAGACAAAGAGACAGAAAGAAACAGAAAGAGACAAAGAAAAAGGAGAGACAAGGAGACAAGAGAAACAGAAAGAGTGAAAAAAAGAGAAAGAGAAGGAAAGGAAAGAATAGAGAAAGAAAAAGAAGTGAGAGAGACAAAGAGAAAATGGAGAAAGAGAGAGAAAGAGAGAAAGAAGGGAAGAGAGAGAGAGAGAGACAAACCATAGTTAAGCTCACAACAGACCCCCTAAAGAAAAATGCATCCATTATGCCTCAAAATGGTTCAAACCAGACCGTTCTATGAGAAGAACAATTCACCAGCGGAACTGCCCGCCACCAGAAGTCGGGCTGCTCCATCGCTGGAGGTTTTGAAGAAGAGACTGGACAACCCTCGGTCCTGAACAGTCCAGGGTCCCCTGCTCAAGCAGCGGGTCGGACTAGAGGACCTCTGAGGTCCCTCCCACTCTGTGATTCAAAGATTCTGAAAGGGACTCCTGCTGGAGCAGCAGGTTGGACTAGAGGACCTCTGAGGTCCCTTTTCCAGGAGAGTTTCCTGGGTGTCTTTTTTGAGGTTTGGCTTGCGAAAGGACGGCTTTGTCGCTTGTTGTGTTATGCAAGATTTCGTTCCAGGAAAGGGAACAAAGTCTGTAACCTTTGTGTGTTTTTGTGTGCGCTTTTGTGTGTGTGTGTTTGTCCGTGTTTGTGTACTTACGCCACCGGCTTTGATCTGGCAATTCTGACTCCTCCATTGATGTTTCCTGCAAACCGTTTGGACGAGGTCGACTTCCAACTCGACGTAGGTGCCCATCAACAACTCCTGGGAGGAAGACGAAACGTTCGAATGAAAATTCAGTTAGAGGCCAATGAAAATTTACATTAAAAAGCCAATAAATATTCACTTCAAAGCCAATGACTACGTGACTTCCTTTCCGTTATACTAGCGTTCTGTCAAGAATCTCCTGCCTGGGCAACGGGTTGGACTAGATAACCTCCACGGTCCTCCCAATAAATGGAGCTTCCCTAAATCGCAGCAGTCTATCTGACAGACAGACAGACAGACAGACAGACAGACAGACACACACACACACACACACACACACACACACACACACACACACACACACACACCCGGCCCAACTCACTTGGTCCCCGCTCCCCTCCCTCCAGCGGGGACTTTCCCCCGGGCGTTGCCCGGCGATCCGGGGGAAACGAAACCCACGAGCCCAGCTTTCCAAACGATCCCGCCAGCCCGGGGGCTGTCAATCAAGCCGCGGCGGGCTGTCAATCAACCCACTTTCAAGCCTGATGCTTAAGGAGGGCTGAAGCCCCCCAACACACACACACACACACACACACACACACACACACACACACACACACCTGCCACGTGGGTTGGGTTGGGGGACCGTGGGCGAGGAGGAAAAACGGACCTTCCGCGGGTGAAGCTCGGGAAGGGGGCGGACACGGAGAGCCCCTCCCCACCGCGGCTTAATCTCCTCCCTCCAGTTTCCCCGGCGGTCCGCCCGGACGGGGCTGCCCGTCTCCTCCGTGGAAGTCCTCTGGAGGGTCTCCCCACGCGTGCTAAGCAGCCTCCACGGACCAGACTCGCGGGACGGGGGCTGAAACCCCACCCGCTTCTCAGTCTCCTGTGGGACCGCCGTCCGGGTGGAGCTCTCCTCCCCGTGGAAGCCCTCCGGCCCCCTCCCTCCCTCCCCCAAAAACTCCGGCCCGCCTGACCTCCACCAGTTCCCGGACGGCCTCCCCACGGAAGGCCGCCTGCACCAGATTCCGCCCGTGGAAATCCTCCAGGACTTTCTCCAGCCCGTTTGGCGGCGCGGCAGGCCGGCCGGCCTCAATGAGGACTAGCAGCAACGCGCAGGGAAGCGCCCAACGGGACATCGCGAACCGTCTGGGGTGTGTGTGTCTAGATATGTTTGTGTCTGTGTTTGTGTCTGTGTTTGTGCGGGGGTTCCCTTGAGCTCCTCCTCCCGCTCCCTTTGGAGCTTCGGGGGTGGGGGGTCATCGTCCAGCCCCCCTTCCTCCACGCCCCCTTCGGCTCCGGTTGACTGGGCTTCTATTTAATTAATTAATTAATTTGCTCGTTTATTTTATTAATTATATTTTATTTTATTTATTTTATTTGATTAATTTAATTGCTTTATTTTATTAATTTAATTTTAATTTAATGTTATTTATTTATTTATTCCCCCCACCCTAGTTGCGAAATCTCCGCTGGGCTTTTCCGAAACTCGTCAGCCCGTTTCGGGGAAAGAGGTTTCTCGCGTGACTCGTTCTGGAAGGGGAGGAGGGAGTTCGTTAGAGCTCCTCCCCCCCACGGATGTCCGGGACAGGCGACCCCTCCCCTGGGTGGGGGGAAGCGGGGAAGGGAATTGGACGTTGCAACGAAGCTTGCCTTCTTTCTCAATCGACGGGAGGGGCGGGGGAATAGGAGCGTTTCGGACTGGGTTCGAGGTTCGGGACGGGCCAGTATCCTGCCACCAAAGACTGTCAATTGAGGTCCCCCCCTCCATTTCCCAGGCTTTAAGGAAAGGGAGGACTTCAATTCCCAGAATCCACTGGGGGCAAAGGAAATACCCTGGACTTCAATTCCCATAATTCCCCAGCTGAATTGGAGTTTGTGACTTCCCAAGTGCCATGTGGGTGGATTTCGACTCCCAGAGTCCCCAGCTGGTGGACTTCAACTCCCAGAATCCCTCAGCCAGCACGAGTGGATTTCAACTCCCAGAATCCCCAGCTGGTGGACTTCAACTCCCAGAATCCCTCAGCCAGCACGAGTGGATTTCAACTCCCAGAATCCCCTGCTAGTGGACTTCAATTCTCAGAATCCCTCAGTCAGGATGGCTGAACTTTGACTCCCAGAATGCCTCAGACCGCTGGGGGATTCTGGAGATTTGTGGCATACACCCCCATCTTAAAGGCTTTATAATCGTGAAATATACCATTAAACACAACAGAGAAAAGCTGAGCGACATGGAGCAGCCTTTGGATTACAGAGCCCATGATTCCACGCTTCGATGGCCACAGATCGAGGTGACGGGGCCTCATGGGGCCTGCAATCCAAGGCAAAGCCTCGCTTGGGAAGCCTGCGGCCTTCTAAGCGCCGAACTCCAATTCCCAGAGAACCGCGCGGCGAAAAGCTTTTCTGGGGGTGCGGTCAAGGAAACTAAACAGCCATCGGGACTCGCCGGGCAATTCTCGCGAGATTTGCCTCCGAGCTACCGGGGGGGGGGGAAGTCTCCAAAGAGCAGAGGTTCGCCGCTCTTGCGATTCGAAGAACTCTCTTTCCCGTCAGGCGGCGCGGGTGGCGGGTGGGGGGAAATGCCTCTATAGAGCAGGCCCGTCAAACTGGCAGGATGCGTGACGCGAAGGCTCCGCGAAGACCAAAAAATAAATGTCGCGAGACCTCGCCGGACGTCACATTACGTGATGGCGTTCGCCTCCTCGCCCCGTGCTCTAAAGGGAATCCGATGCGCGCGCAAGCGAAAGGCGAGGCAGGCGCTATCTCCAGGCGTCACTTCCGCTTCCTTCATCCGGGTCATTTTGTTTATTTTTATATTTATATATATGTGTGTGTGTACATATGTATATATAAATATATATATCTTATATAAATTTAAAAAAAGCCTCGCCCCTTCGGGCCGAATAAGAGTGCGAGTGAGGGCGCAGGCGCAGGCGGGGCGAAAGGGCGCGCTCGCCTGACGTCACGTCGTGAGGTCAGCGTCTCGGCCCGATGATGCGTCGCTGACGCGCGACGCGTCCGCCACGGGGCCCGGACCGTCGCCCTTGTTGCTATGGCGACCCCGCCCGCCGGGTCAAGGGGTCACGGCGCGGCCTGGTGAGCGAGGGGGGTGAACTGGCGTCTCGGGGTGGGGGTCCGTGGGGTGGGAGGGCACGGGCGGGAGGGAGGAAAAGCCAGGCCCGGGTGGGGTTCCCTACGACGGTTGGACTGGTGAGGGGCGTCGGGCCTAGTGGGGAGGGAGGGAGGGAGGGGGCTTTAGGGAGCAGGATCCCCGCCTCAAATCCAGCCAAGGAAGGAAGCTTCGCCT
>NW_028262660.1:0-124622 GCF_049901715.1 Pseudonaja textilis | reverse complement strand
CGGCTGTAGAACATTTTGTGTAGATTTTCCTTTTATGATGCCACCGTTTTTAATTCAAACAAACTTCGCTATCATGTTTTTAAATTCCTCAAAGAATTTCTTCCCTAGCTTTATCCCTATGGTTTGAAACAAACAGAATTTTTGGTAATGTATTTCTTTTAATTGTCACTCTTCTCCCAATTGATTATAATTGCAATTTCTCCCATTTCTCTAGATCCTTTTTTATTTGTACACTGGTACAAATTTACTGTAATTGTCTTTCTTTATTGATGAGCATTTTCCTGTTAGCCAGATTCCAAGATACTATAATCTCTTAACTATCTGTAACTTTAATTTTCTCTCCAGGTCTTTTTTATAAATTCCATGTTAGGTTCTTGGTTATTATTTTGGTTTTATCCTTATTTATTTTCAATCCTGCTACCCTACCAAATTTTTCTATTTCTTGTATTAATTTGGTTCCAGTTTCTAGATTTTCTTCTATGATGAATACTAGAGCATCTGTGAATGCTTGGATTTTATATTCTTCCTGTTTGATTTGTAAACCTTTTCTATCTTGCTGTTGTCTAATGTTTGTTAATAATACTTCCAATGATAAGATAAATAATAGGAGCAATAAAGGGCATCCCTGTCTTACTCATTTTGTTATGTCAAATTTTCCTGTTAACTCTCCACTTATTATTATTTTCGCTGTTTGGGTCGAATAAATTTCCTTTGTCATCTCTATCTATTTTCCCCAAAGTTCATAGTACTCAGTTGGCGGTTAAGAAATTGCCAATTTAAGTTATCAAAAGCTTTTTGGGCATCTAAAAATATCAATGCAGCTTGCTTCTCTGGGTATGCTTCCTAGAATTCCAATATTCATAACCATTCTCATATTGTGTTCTGTTGTGGTTCTGTTGTGGTTAAAATCCATTTTGATCTATATGTATGACTTCAACTAATAAATTTTTAGTTTTTTCTGCCATTATCATAGCAAATCTCTTATAATCTACAGTTAGTAGTGAGATAGGTCTATAATTTTAATTTGAATTCACTGATTATCTGCTTCTTCTTTAGGAATTAATGTGATGTATGCCTCCATCCATGTATTTGGCAGTCTAGCTTGTCCTAGTGCTTCATTTCACAGCTCTAAACATTAATGTCTCAAACAGTTCTTTATATTTTTCTAAAATTCTGCTGGAAGTACATATGGACCTGGTGTTTTATTATATTTTTAGACAAGCCAATATTTTCACTGCACTATTACCCAATGCATTCTTCAGTGTGTCTGTCAGTAAATGTAATGTTTCTACCACCCAAGTGCCAGACATCCAGAAATCCTTTGTTCCAAAAAGTAACTCGGAGCTGACATAATCTCAAAGTGCTTTATTAAAAACAAAACATTCTAGCATCGTCTGGTGGAATTTCAGTACTGGAATCCTAGCAGCTCATGCCAAAAATTTCCACCTACCTCTACCCCCTTTTCTATATCTCATTAATCACATGAACCAGTGATCTGCATTCTTAATTCTCAGCTATGCCACTGAACTAATAACTCATAACACAAAAAGTTTCTAAGAACTATTCAATACACCACTTCCTCCCTCCAGAACTCTATGGCAATGATGAATTCCAGAATTGACAGACACCCCCCCCCCTTGAAAATTCCTTCTCCTATAAGAAAACAAAACACAACCAGGGGTTAATACATTGTCTTTAACCCCCCTCCCCCCCTCCCCAAGGACCTTTCGATTTGTGGGGGAATTCCTCATGAAATTGATTATCTAGTTTATCAGCATGTACATTCCAACTTTTTACTCAACTAGCATCTGAGATAGGGTAACCTTCCCATAAGACCAAATATTTTAATTGTCCTCTGTGTAATCTAGAATCAAGGATTTTCTTAATTTCATAATGTGTCTCACCCTGTACTGTTAACAATTCAGGGGGAGTGATTGGTGTTGGTCTTATCATTGATGTAGCAGCTGATATCAACAAGCTACTATGGAAAGCTGGATGAATTTTCCCTAATAGTTGAGGAATTGGACTGTGACTGGATTAATTATTTTTGAAATCAGGAATGGACCCAAGAATTTTGGTCCTAACTTCTTATTAGGGAGCTTCAACCTAAGATACTTGGTTGACAAATATACTTTGACTCCAACTTTGAAGGGATCTATGTTTATCCACTTGCTTTTTATATTTTTTTGCAGCTTTGGTCAAAGCGTTTTTTGTATCTTCCCAACCTTTTTTTAATGAGTTCATCCATTCTGTTAGAGACATGGATGTGGGAGGTTGTCTAGGTAATTCTGGCATAGGGACAAAGTCCATCCCAGTGTTGATTTGGAATGGAGTCAGTCCCGTGCTGCTATGTACTGCATTATTATAAGCAACTTCTGCAAAGGGTAATAATTCAGCCCAGTTTTCCTGTTGATAATTTACATAGCATCTAATGTATTGTTCAACCATGGCGTTAGCTCTCTCTGCTGCTCCATTGCAGGCAGGATGGAAAGCTGAGGATAAACTTTGGGAGGACCCAATAGACTTCAAAAATTTCCTCACTAGAATTTAGTGGTAAATTGTACCCCTCTGTCTGATATTATTCTATGAGGTACTCCATGTAGTCTATAGATATGCTTCATAATAAATTTTGCAAGCTTTTTTGCACATGGAAATCCTTTACAGGCTATAGAGTAGGCCTTCTTAGAGAATAAATCAATGACAGTCCAAATGATCCTATTCCCTTCACTCTCAGATAATTCTACAATAAAGTTCATTGTGATTTCTTCCCACGCCTGTTTGGGTTCAGCGACTTGTTGGAAGAACCAGGCAGTTTTCCAGTTCTGTGCTTCATGGTGGCACAAATTGAGCAGCTTTTTACATAGTCCTCAACCTCAGGTTTCATTCTCAGCCACCAGAACTGTCTCCTGAGTAAATGTAGGGTTTTTAAGAACCAAAATGGCCTCCCAGCCATGAATTGTGGCTACGTTTTAGTACCAGTAGTCTTAGAGTGGTGGGTACATAAAGTTTAGTCCCTTCCAAGCCAGTCCATCATTCATTGTTAAGTTGGTTCGATGGTCCAGGAACCAGGGATTGGTCAATAGGGCTGGTTTCAATTCCATGGTCAATTTGTTTTCCAGGCATTTGGCTTGGCCTCGAGTGGTTACTTGACTTGCCGATTGAGCTTCTGATATCAAGGCTTTTACTATTTCCTCACAGTGGGTGTCTAACTGGGGTTTTCAAACTAGGGCATCTGCAAATAAGTCTTTTTCTCTGGGGATATATTTCATGTTGAAGTTGAATCACTTGAAGTATTGAGTCCAGTGGACTTGTTTAGGTGATAGTCTTGGAGGGATCTTCAGAGCCTCAAGGTTTTTCTGATCAGTCCATAGCTCAAATGGCTCCTTCACCCCTTGTAGGAAATGCCTCCACATCAGCAAAGCCCATCATAGGGCAAATGCTTCTTTCTCCCAAACTGCCCATTTTCGCTCTGCGTCTGTTAATTTTTTTGATACATAAGCTCAAAGCATCAGTCGGTTATGAGAGTCTTTTTGTAGCCGAATGGCTGCTACTGCTACATCACTTGCATCAGCTTGGACCATAAAAGGTTTGGTCGGGTCTGAGTTCTGGAAAATGGGCTCAGCAACAAAGAGGTGTTTCAAGGCTTCAAAAGTTTTCTGACACTCCATGGTCCAAGCTAGGGGTTCACTGGGCTTCAGTTTGGTGGGTGACAGACCCATTTTTAATAACTCCATCAGAGACAGGGCAGCCTCAGCAAAAGAAGGAATGAATTGTCTATAGAAATTGGCAAAACCCCAAAAAGCTTGAAGTTGTTTTTGGGGGGTTGCCAGTCCAGCATGGCTTTCACTTTTCCAGGGTCCATCTCAATTCCCAGGTTGGATATTCAGTAGCCTAAGTAGTCCAGAGATTCCTTGTGGGATTCGCATTTTGAAAGCTTTACATATAATTTGGTGGCTAGAAGTTTTTTCAGGACTTGCCTGGCCAATTTGACATGTTCTTCGATGGTTTTGCTGAATATAAAGATGTCACCCAGATAGACGTGGACCCCCTCAGTATAGATGCAGATGTAACACTTCATTGATGAGTTGCATAAATACTGCAGGGGGGGCTCTGCAGTCTGAATGGCATGACTTTGAATTGGAAACTACCTAAAGGGTAATTAAAGGCTGTTTTCCATTCATCTCCTTCTTTGATGCGGACCCGGTAATAAGCTTCTCTTAATAGGCCTTTCATGGGGTGGGGGGGGTAACATGTTTTTGACTCACACAGTGTTTACTCCCCTAAAGTCCACACATAATCTTAACCTGCCATCTTTCTTCTCTTTGAACAGCACAGGCAATTAACCTTGTCAGGTTCAGTAAAACCTCGGTTCAAATTGTTGCTGATGTATTTCCTCAATTCAGTCATTTCAGCTGGTGTCATGGAGTACATCTTTGGTTTTGGTAGTTTCACCCCCAGTTCCAACTCTATGGCACAATCAGTGGCTCGATCTGGAGATAAAATATTACACTCTTCTTCACTGAATGCTTCAGCCAAGTCTCGGTATTGGTTGGGTATTTGGGGAGTATCTGGGAGAAGGTCGGAGGCTGTAGTGGCTGGTTCAGGGTCTGGTTCTTTAATGGGAGGAAGGGGGGCAATGGCCCCAACCCAATGATGATTTTCCTAAATGCATCCTCCCATTTGATGGTAGCGGCCCATTTATCTAGCCAAGCAAGTCCCAATAGGATTGATTCAGACATTCTTGGGGCCACTATAAAGCACATGAGTTTGTGGTGAGGACCCAATTCCATTTGATCAACTCTGTAATTTGCATTGCTGGGGTCCCCCCAATTAATGTCCCATCCACTTGCTCAAATCTGATGGGGGATTTCAGTGTGTTACTCTTTCTGCCCAATTGGTCAATGATAGAAAGTCCAATAAGGCATCTAGGGCATCCAGTATCAATGACAGCTTCTAACTCCCTGGCTTTCCCTGTACTAGTACCACTAACTTGACTTTGACAGTAAAAGGCATGACGGGAGCACTCACCATTGGGTCATCTTTGTTGGTCAGGTTTTCAGGGAGGTGATGTTGTTCTGGAAGTTTGCTGTTTTCTTCTGTGTAGAGGGGACCCTCCAGGCCGGGTCTAGAAAACCGGCTGATGTTGGGAGGTCTTCCTTGATTTCTCCGACCTCTGTTAGCCTTGTTAGGCTTCAATGGTGGTGCTCGGGGTACAGGTGCAGTAGCCAGACAGTCAGCTGCTCTATGGCCATCCTGACCACAACAGTAACATCTTATGATCATGTTGGGTCGGATGCAAGTAGCTCTAGCAGGTCTGGTCGGAGGTCGTCTGATCCCAGTTCTTTTAGGTGGGCCTTCAGGGAGGGGTTTCCTGTGTGGGTTGATGTCATGGTCTAATCTGAGGGTGGTGGAATACCATGCTTGAAGCATCTCTGGGATTCCCCTAATGTTATAGGCCTTCTGGGTCAATGGAGTTCTTCAAATAGTGAAAACTAATTATTTCAGGCCAATCCATGAGATGGCTGGTGACCCTTCTAAAGTCCCAAATAAAGTCTGATAAGGGTCGCTTGCCTTGTCTCATTTCCATTAGCTTCTCTTCATTTTCTGCCACCCGATCTAGATTTTTGAATCTGAGTCTCAATAATTGAATAAACCCATTGATATCTTGTAATTCTGGGGCTTGTTCACTGTGTAGCTGGGCCGCCTAGTCAAATGCATCCCCCTCATTCATCCCATCTGTAATGGCAGTAACCAAATCACGCTCTGTCATGTATTGGTCTCCAAATCAGTCTATGTGGGACCGAATTCGAGTGAGGAAGTAATTAAAATGTTCATGTTGCCCATTGAAAATGGCTTTTAACTGAATTTCATCTGGTCTGGGTCGCGGTTGAGGAGATGGTAAGGGCCTGGCACCTACAGGTTGTGCTGAATGAAGGGAGCCTGATGGGGTGTATATATAGATTGTCCGGGGCCCCTGAGGCTTGGCCAGGTTGTGCCTCTCTGAAAAGGGGGCCCCTGCAGGGTTGCTTTAAGTGGGGTTTGAATTGGCGGTTGCCAGGAGGAAGGTGGGTATTGCCTTTCTCTTTGCCTTGGTGGAGGGGGAGTGGCTGCTGTCTGTTGTCTGGGCAGATCCCCTTCAGACCAGGGCTTTGTTGGCACTGGCAGCCATTGGCACTGAATCCACCCCTGGCCTGGATAAAATCCCCACCCTGGAGGGATACTTTCTGCAGGGGGTAACCTCTTCTCTGGGGAGTGGGGAGCAGGGCTTGGATGTTGCAACATACCTCTGTTAGTCAGGACCTCTTGTTGGCATGGGCTTTCACGCTGGGCCTCTCCAATGGCATCTGGGCAATTTTCTCTTCCCCCATGCATTTTGGGAATGAGAAGGTGGGTGGTGCCAGGCTCCAACTTGTCCCAATAAGTTGTGGCTTTGAGACCAAACCTCCCACTCTTAATTGCTGGAATTGCTGTGGTAACTCTGCTAATGACTGGCTCCCAGAATAAATCTCAGGGTTGTCTTCTTGAGAGAGTTCTGACTCCATTTGGGCATTGTCCTGTGCTGCATACAGAGAGCTAGGGAGAATAATAATCAATTCTTATTAGCTGGAAGATGGACATACCAGTCACTTTATCTAATTTAGTTTGGCAGAACCCTTGAAAAAGTAGCTGGCCCCGCTCTTTTCCAAATGTTAATTTTACACAATGTTCTCTAGACAGAGGTAACATCAAAGCTAAGCTCTTGCTTGTCAGGATGCGGCACAGCATTCCACACAGATGTGCTATTTGATGCCTCGAATCTTCCAAAAAATATATTCAGCTCATTTAGAAAGCCTGTGTCACCTTTGCCACATGATGGAGCTATCTTACCATCTGCAATGGCCTTGGTGCCTTTGATGTTTGTCGGGTGCTGAAAAAGGTTCTGAGTTTTCTGATAAGGGTTTCTTTGGCTTTTTAAATGGCATTTTTCAAATTGGCTCTGGCAGGTTTTCGTTCATCCTCAAGACAATATTTTTCAGAACATAGGCATATTCAATGCATTTCTGAATATCTGCGGACACAGTGATGATATACACCTCGGCATTTATATGTTGGTTATCAGTTGCCACTTCCCAACATAGAAGGGGGTTCATGATTGACTGAGAATGGGAATTTTGCACATTGGGACATAAATCAGAATGGTTCCCAGGATCCATGGAAAGAGTGATATAATTGAAGAAAGTTCTTAGTTCTTATCCTTAGTTGGTGGATTAGTTCTTCTTTGTTGTTTACGGACATGAGGATGTCATCAAAGTAGGGTACCACACCCCTGAATGTCCTGAAGGAGGCATTCCATTCTGCTTTGAAAGAGTCATGGAGCCATGTTTATGCCAAATTGCAGTCGGTGGCATCTAAATGTCCCTCTGTGTGTAACAGTAGTGTGTTCCACTGTGGTGGCATTGTCCACTGGTAGCTGCTGATATGCTTGGGCTAGGTCAAGTTTTGTAAAAGTTTTGCTCTTTCCTAAAGAATGCAATAAATTCTGTACAACCGGCCTAGGATTTGCACTCTGCTGCAATGCTTTGGTGATCGTATATTTATAGTCTGCACAGATGCAGATTAAGTCATCTGGTTTAATCAGTGTGACAATTTGTGTTTCCCATTTAGTTTGGTCAACCAATTCAAACACACACACCCCGGGCAATTAGTTTGTCTAATTGACTATCAATTTTGGCCCGGAGAACATAAGGGACCCTTTGCGGCTTCATTCTAATAGGAGTAGTTTTGGGGTGGTATTCGGGTATATCTTGCCAGGACTAAGTGCCATCGAAAAAACATTTTATATAAATTTTATTTATATGATGAGGCTATTGTTAATTTATAGTTTATATTCCATAATTTTTCCATTCTTCTAAATTTATATTATAGCCAAAATTTCATGCCCAGGCTATCATGGTATGTTTAACTTTTTCCTCTTCCATTTTGAAATCTAGCAAATATCTATATGTTTTATTTTTTTCCTACTCTGTACTCCTATTTTACTCTGTATTTCTATTTTCTGATTTGCAGTGCAATTTTTAATTATCATTTTATTTTTATTTTTATTCATTTTCAATCCCGCAACCTCCCCAAATTTTTCTATTTCTTGGAGTAATATCGGTCCATTTTCAATTGTGTCTTCCACCATAAATACAAGGTCATCTGCAAAAGCTTGGACCTTATATTCTTCATTCCTAATTTTAATCCCTTTTATTTCTAAATTTTGTCTGACTGCGGCTAGCAACACTTCTAGAGATAAAATAAATAGCAGAGGTGATAGTGGGCACCCTTGTTTCACTCCTTTCCCTATCTCAAAATTGTCTGTGCTCTCTCCATTCATTGACATGTTTGTTGTTTGGGTAGAGTACATAGCTTGTAAAGCTTTACTATATTAGTGCCAAAATTCATTCTTGTTATTTATTGTAACATAAACTACCAATTCAAATTATCGAAGGGTTTTTGTGCATCCAAGAAAATTAATGCTGTTTGCTTTTCAGGGTGTGCTTCATAATATCCAGTTGTATTTAGCACTATTCTAATATTATTCCTGATTTGTCTATGTGGTAAAAAGCCATTCTGATCTGAATAAATAATCTCACTTAGAATTGGTTTCATTCTGTCTGCCAGAATAGTCATAAATATTTTATGATCTGTATTTAATAGGGAAATTGGTCTATAATTTCTTATCATTTGTTGTTCAGTACTTTCTTTCGGAATCAGGGTGACATATGCCTCAGAACAGGACTTTGGTAATTTAGCTTCTAATAGTGCCTCATTATATATCTCTAATAATATTGGTTCAAGTAACTCATATGCATTTTTATATAATTCACTAGGGAAGCCATCTGTCCTGGTGTTTTGTTATTTTTCAGCTTTTGTATTGCTTTTTTAAGTTCTGCTGGTGTTATCACTCTATTCAATTTGTTCATCTGTGATGTAGTCTAAACCATTCTCCTCTAAGTATTTTATTATCTTTTCTTCCATGACTTCCTTTTGCTTATACAACTCCTCAAAATAGCTTAGCACAATATGTTTTTTGTCCTTTATCTGACAGCAAATATGGGGGTTTAATATCAATCTCATTTTTGTTCTTCTCTGTCTTTTCCAAGTGATTTTTAATGAATTATGATCTGCCCACATGTTGGTCATTATCTCTACTTTATATATATCATTTCCAATTGTCCCATTTACCCATGCCATGTCGATTCTCAACCAAGATTTGTGGGGGCTCAAGTAAAAAATATAGTCTTTTTCATCTGGATATCTTTTCCAGGTTGGTTTCTTTTATCAAATCAAAAAATGGTTTTGGTAAGCGATTCCTCCTAATCCCTCCCTGTAAGCAGGGATGGAGGAGAGGACTGATCACCCTCTCTTAAGGTAAGGTGGGCAGAATTGTCAGGAATGATTGAGGTGAGTGACTACTGCGGTTCCCATTGGTGACTGTGAGTGACCAGCACCATGGGCCAGTAGAAAGCGAGTGGCGTCCCACAGTTCCATCGGAGACTGTGTACATCCGGCTCCCTGGGTTGGACATGAGTGTGTGAAACTATCTAGTGTTACACCGAGAGGAAGGACCCCATACCTTCTTCCAACCCTGTTTCCCAATTGCCTTGTCTGGTGAGCTGGGTGGCTCAGGGGAGGTGGAGAGAGCAAGCCCATGATCCCATTAGGAGCTATGTTAAAGCATTTAAGGAAGCATATGAATCTAAGGATTATAGAGTGGAGTAGGCACAAACTACATATTTTTTTTTTTGAAAACAATTTTATTAGTTTTTAAAGACAAAAAAAACAAAAAAAACATAAAAACATCCAGCTTTCTTTCATAAATATACAAACAGTGTGCCAGTTGGTTTACCAGTTTTGTGCATTAATTTCATAGTCTCAATTACAGTTACATTACATAATAACTCATATTATCAATCAAAAATTATATACCCTAGTATCACTATTAAACAATCATTTGACTATGATTTTATTCATTCATACTTTGCGAGATAACTATAATTTACTTAATTTATTTTATAACAAATGATACCAAATCTATCCTGAAGACATTTTATAAATGTGATATCAAATAAAAAAGAAAAAAAATCTCTTTATATATTCATTATTATCTAAAATTCTAAATATTCTATTATTGTATTTTATCATCCAACCATTGATGGAAAAGGTCCCAAATTTTATAAAATTGTTTATCCTCTTGTTCTCTAATTTCAAATGTCAATCTACTCATTTCAGCACACTCCAATATTTTCTTAATAATTTCTTCCTGCAATGGTATTTTCTCATTTTTCCAGTTTTTAGCAAATACAATCCTAGCCGCTGTTAATACATTTACAATCAGGTATTTCAAATCTTTATTATATGTATCAGGTAAGATTCCCAATAAAAAGATCTCTGGTTTCAAATCTATGTGTTTCTTTGTCATTTTTTCCAACCACATGCAAATTTTAGTCCAGTATTTTCTAGCATCCTTGCAAGTCCACCACATATGGTAATATGAGCCAGGTATCTGATGACATTTCCAGCATTTTTCAGATTTATTCTTGAACATACTTGCTATTCTTGTCGGGGGAAAGTGCCTCCTGTAAAACATCTTACACAAATTTTCTTTATAAGCTGTTGACATAGTCATTTTATAATTTTGAGACCACAATTTTTGCCATTTCTCTAAATCAATCCCATATCCAAAATTCGTCCCCAAAACAATCATAGTTTCTTTGACTTGTTCTTCCTCTAATTTAATTTCCAGTAAATAACCGTATAATTTTTTAATCACCTTTTCATCAGTACCTGTTAAGATCTTATCTAAATCAGTCAATTTATCATAAAATCCCTCTGTTTTAAAATCTTCATCATACCTTGAATGTATTTGCGCATATGAAAACCAATTCATCCTTATAGCTTGTTCCTTTAAGTTTTTTTATTTTTAATTTATTTTTTAATAACAAGCATAAGCATACATAACAAAATAAACATAAACATAACACAAAAAACATAAAAATATCCTTCTTCATAAATTTACATACAGTGCATCAATTGGTTTACCAATTTTTTTTATGCATCCATTTCCTAGTCACTAGTATAATTATATTACATAATAGCTCATATTATCAATCAATAATTGTATAACCTAATATCATCACTAAAAAAAAAATCATTTGTAATTTTGTTAATTCATATTTTAACGAGATAACTATAGTTTGCTTTATTTATTTTGCAATGAATCATAAGATCATACCAAATCTACCTTGATAATGTTTTATAAAGATAATATCAAGAAGAAGAAAAAAATTTTTTATGCTAAATCGAATATTCTATCATTATGTTTTATTATCTAACCATTGATAAAAAAGATCCCAAACTTCATAAAATTGTTTATCTTCTTGTTCTCTGATTTCAAATGTCAATTTACTCATTTCAGCACAATCCTTGTTCCTTTAAGTTTTGCATCGATTTAAGTTCACCCTTTTCATCCAGTATTTCCCCATATCTAACTGTTTGTTCCTTCTTATAAATTATAGGATAGGAAAATGCTTCACTGATCAATAACCAAACTGGAATTTTCAAATAACATTGTCTTTTGATCTTCTCCCAATTTAACTACAAAGACTCCCGTATATAATGTCTTCTAAAATAGCCCTGCATTTTAGTTCCCTTATACCATAGAAAGGCATGCCAGCCCAACAACAAATCATGACCTTCTAATGTCAACAATCTAGTCTTCCTTAGTGTTATCCATTCCTTGGCCCACATCAAATTTGCAGCTTGATAGTACAACTCCAATCAGGCAAACCAAAACCTCCTCTAATTCTGGCATCTTGTAAAAGTTTTAACTTTATTCTCGCTTTCTTACCTT
The DNA here is from genome assembly GCF_049901715.1 of Pseudonaja textilis. Classification (NCBI taxonomy): domain Eukaryota; kingdom Metazoa; phylum Chordata; class Lepidosauria; order Squamata; family Elapidae; genus Pseudonaja; species Pseudonaja textilis. Next base: position 112,747 of record NW_028262660.1, on the reverse strand, counting down.
GCCATATGTACTTCAACACAATTTTATTTAACTCTTCAAAATAGTCTTTTCCAAGCCTGATTGGTATTGTTTGAAACAAGTATAAGATTCTGGGTAGGATATTCATCTTGATTGTTGAGATTCTCCCTATTAGTGATAGTTGTAGATTTTCCCATTTCTTCAAGTCTAACGCTATCTGTTGTTTAAGTTTAATATAATTGTTCTCTTTTAATGTACTGCGACTTGGTGTCAAGTATATCCCCAAATACTTGACCTTGTTGGTGACTTGAATTTTCAATAGGTCTGCCAGTTCTTCTCTTTGTCTTAGTAACATGTTCTTTGACAAAATCTTTGTTTTATCTTTATTTATTTTCAAACCAGCCACCTCACCATATGTCTCTATCTTTTCCAATAGCTTTGGGGCTGTTTCTAAAGGATCTTCCAAAATAAAGGCTAAGTCATCCAGTCCAGTCCAATTATTTTCATGTGTAATTTTTTGTAGAATTCTTCTTGTTTATCATTTAGAGCATAAATTGCAATCAGGAGTATTTTCATATTATTATCCATTATTTCCACCATTAACACTCTTCCATCTTCATCAGTATAAATCAATTTTCCTGGGATAGCCTCTTTAATGTATAAAACCACTCCTCTTTTCTTACATTGCGTCAAAGAAGTAAATATTTTCCCTAATTTTGGCTGTAGCAACAATTGTTCATATTGTTTTTTGATATGTATTTCTTGTAAGCAAATTATATCAAATTTTAATTTCTCTAATTTGTGAAAAATTTTCCTTCTTTTAACAGCTGAATTAAGCCCATTTATAGTCATTGTAATCAGTTTTTTCTCTTCCATGGTTATATCTTGTAATTAGGTTTGGCAGCTCGCGTAGATCTTGGTTCACGTTGTTCTTTGATCTCCACCTGTCCACCTACTGCGCCTTCTTCTTTTTCAGTCCCCATTTGGTCCTCTTGGAATTCAATTAGTGAGACCTCTTTTTCTGCCTCTTCCTCTCTCCTTCCAAAAAATTCTGCATAGAAAAGTTCTGCTTTCTCAATTGAATCAATTCTATGTTTCTGTTCTTGCCATGTAAACATTAGTCCTTCTGGAATCAACCATCTGTAATTCACCTCCTTTTTCAGTAACATTTTAGTCAGGAATCAATATTTTCTTCTCATCTCTCTCACTCTTCTAGGTATTTGTTTTTAAACCACAATCTCCTTGCCTTTATATTTCAACGTCTTCTCTCTTGCCACTTGTAATATTTGTGTTTTAATGGATTTTTTTGTAAATCTGATGATATGAACTTCTCTTGGTAAGTTGTTTCTCATCGCATATCTTGTAAAGACTCGGTATACCTCATCTAATCCATCCATCATCTTTTCCTCTGTTATTTCCAAGGCTTCAGCCAGAATTTCTATCATTATTGCAGCTAGGTTTTGACATTTTTCTTCCTCTATATTTTGAAATCTGAGATAGAATTCTGACCTGTCCATCTCCCACTTCAGCATCCCACTTTTATCTTGTTCAACCACTGTTAGTCTGCTGTCAATATTCTCCTTCTCCTCTCTTTATTTATCTTCTTTAATTTTTTGGAATCTCTCATCATATTTCACCATCATTTGTTGAATATTTTCAATTTTTTCATCAGTCTTGCCTGTTCTTTGTTCAATATTCTCTGTTCTTTGTTCAATATTCTCTATTCTCTTTTCAATGGTATCTGATTTTGTTTTAACGTCTTTAATGGACAAATTAATTCAATTGTTGGTAGAAGACCAGAAGAACACCTGTAATAACACTCTCATGTTCTTCCCTCTATCTTATCAAGTTGCAATGCCCTTGAAAGAGGAATCTTTCACAGTTCTCTCAACTTCAAGTAAAATATTTTCAAGCCTCTAGTTGGCAGTGTTACAGAGTTTCTTTGTTCTCACTCCCCCCCACTCCTTTTCCAGATAGAACGTAATAGAAGTTAAAAAAAGGAAAGAATATATATATATTCTAGAGTGAGCCTCTAATCTAAAAATTTAAAAAATCAAAACAGAGAAGAAAAAAATAAATATATATATGAAAAAAACCAGTCCAGTTAACAAAGCTAAATCGCGATAGAAGTCCAGTAGGAAAGAAAAAAGTGAAAAAATAAAAAGCCAAGCCTCACTTTGACGTTTCCATTTAAAAACCACCGCTTACTCAGTTCTGTCAAAACTTTTACAGATTTTCCCTTTTTCTTAGGGTGTCCTTTAAGTCTCACAATAATAGTAAAAAAAAAAAGTTCTCACCCAAGCCGACACACTTTCTCTTTCAGTCTCTTCCATTCTGGAGCTGTCCCAGCTTCAGCAGCTTAATGGCTGCCTCTCAGCCACTGGCAAAAGGGCTTCTCCTGGATCAACCAGGGACTTTGCGATGTGCCCTTCACTATCACCGTCTCTACGGGACAGTTTAGGTCCATTTGGACTGAGCAGGGGCTGAGATATCAGCTGCAATCTTGGAGCTTGATTGCAAACTGTACCTTAGCGACGCCAGTTCCGCCCACTTCCCAAACTACAGATGTTTTGTGAGGAACAATGGCCAACATCCCATGGGCACACTAGACATCCCTATAGCAATAAAGGTTCATCAGTTAGTATTTCACCCAACACTGGGACACCCGGATCAGGCTCCTTACATTGATGTCTGGCTCGACCTACTGAACCACCTTCCCCCTGGCTTAAAAAGCTCAAAATGCAACAGTGCAAGTTCCTATTGATCCACAATCTGTCACTAAAGAAGGCAAGGAAAGCCATACAGGTCATGCCTAGTTGCCCACCCCCACCCCCATATGTACCTCCCTTTGGCCTAAGGAGTAGGTCCAAGGGAAGTGAGTCCTCAGGGGCATCTGGGGCATTGATAGCCCAACAAGACCGGACGTCCCCACTCATGAGAAGCCAGATACAGGCTGACTCCCTTTCAGAGACCCTAACTCAGGTAATCTTCCATGTAATGCCTAAGCAGGAAGCCGAACCTGTGGCACCTAGAACAAGAGCAAAAACAGGCCTCCCTTATAGCACCACTTAGGTGAGTTGATCAGTTGGTTACTGATCCCCAAGATCACACTGCCTCAGTCACTCTACCATTATTCCAACATGTGCCTTTCACCACATCAGATTTACTCAACTGGAACTTACACTATGGTCCCTTCAGTGAAAAACCTACAGAAATAGTGGACTTAGTAAAAACAATAATAGACACACACAATCCCACATGGTTGGATCTCCAGCAAGTAATGGGGACCCTATTCAATCTGGAAGAAAGGGAGAAAATTAAAAATGGAATAACTGAGATACTGAAGTTAGAGTAGGTGGGAATCTAGCGGAACATGTAGAAGGACATTTCCCATTGAAGAATCCAGAATGGGATCCTTACAACCATATGAATCATTTGCGGGACTACCAGTCATTGGTAGTGAGAGCTATCCATCTGGCAGGGAAGCCTACAGTTATTATGTTTAAACCTTCCCTAGTGCTACAGGAGCCCACTGAAAGCCCTGAAGCATTTTACACCCGTCTCATTGACACATACAGAATATATACCTCCATAATTCCTACTGAGCTGGCAAATGCCCAAATGTTGACAATGACGTTCATCTCCCAAAGTGCCCCAGGCATAAGACATAAATTACAAAGACTTGAGGGAACCCTAGGTAAACCGATGACTGAGCTCATTGAAGTAGCTCGAAAGGTGTTCATAAACAGGGAGAAAGAGGAGGAACAGAAGAAGGATCAAAAGATGCAAAGGCTGAATTAATGGTGGCAGCCATGATGTGGACCCCTAAGGATAGGAGAGATAGCTTGGCAAAGGGTGGCAGGTCAGGGTTAGGATGCAACCAGTGTGCCATTCGTAAAAAGGACAGGCACTGGAAGGGTGAGTGCTCCAAAAGAAATAAGGAAGAGAGGCCAGGTGGAAGAGGAGGGTGTTTTCAAAGAGGCCCCCAAAGACTCCTGGGAGGAAGCCGGGGAGGACAGAGTTACAGGAAAGGCTTTGGGAGGAACCCCCCCCCCCCAATAGGCTTGGCAGAGGTAGAAGAATGGGACTGAAGCCAACCAGGTTCAGAGTGCCTCCCAGAACCTATGGTCTGGCTAAATGTAGGAGGCAAACCCATCACCTTTTTAGTGGACACTGGGGCCACACGATCAGTTTTAACCCAACCCCTAACACAGACCTCCTCTCATACCATTAATATCCAGGGGGCAACGGGAAGTATTTTACAACGCCTGTTTTTGGAGCCCCTTGTGTGTACAGCTAAAGGGAAAAGTATAACTCACCAATTTCTATGTATGCCTGACTGTCCGATCCTACTCCTGGGAAGAGATTTGCTGTGCAAACTCCTAGCACATATCTCGTTTGAAGAGGATGGGACAATGAAATTGGGGTAAGACAAGGTTAATGTAACGGTACTCCAAGAAGAGGAATGGAGACTTATGGTAGTCAGGGATAAAGGACAGGGGGAAGATCATAAGTGGAAACAGTTCAATGTCCCCCAGCTGTGGGCAGAAGATAACCCCCCAGGTTTTGCTAGCCACCACCTTCCTATAATAGTGGAAGAATTACCCATGAAGGCACCCGTGAGAATTCGCCAATGAACATACCCTAGACACATTATACCGGCAATCCAGGAAATCATTGCCCTGTATCTGAAACACCATATTCTGGTACCCACTGAATCCAAATGGAACACCCCAATACTACCCATCCCAAAGGGGGAAGGTAGGTTTAGGCCAGTTCAGGATCTCAGGGTCATCAATTTGGCCACAGTGACCATCCACCTGGTGGTCCTGAATCCATATGTCATTCTAGGTCTTATCCCCCAAACTGCCAAATGGTTCTCAGTTATAGACTTAAAAGATGCCTTCTTTACTATACCAATACATGAGAGTAGTCAGCATCTTTCGCTTTTGAATGGGAAAGCTCTATAACTGATTGAAAACAACAATATACTTGGACCAGATTGCCCCAAGGGTTTAAAAACTCACCAACTCTCTTTGGGGCTGCTCTGGCCAAAGATTTGGAAGCATTGAGTATACCACCTCCTGACATGGTATTGCAATATGCAGATGACCTACTGGTCACTGGGCACACAGAGGACTCGTGCTGGAACAACTCACATGAATTGTTGCTTCTTTTACAGGATTTGGGATACAAGGCCTCAAAGAAAAAGGCACAGTTGGTCTCACAAAAGGTTCGATATTTAGGTTATGATATAGAACAAGGGAAGCGTACTTTAGGTCATGAACGCAAAGAGGCTATATGTCAATTCCCTACGCCCAATAACAGAAGAGATCTAAGAGGCTTTTGGGGGGCTGCTGGCTTTTGTCATATTTGGATCCCCAATTTCAGCCTTATTGCAAAACCTCTTTATGAAGCTACTAAAGGGCAGGATAAGGAGCCGTTACAGTGGGGAAAACAGGAAGCAACTAGTTTCCAATTGCTCAAGCAGGCACTGTTCCAAGCCCCCAGTTTAGGCCTCCCAGATTTGGATAAGCCATTTCAATTATTTGTAGATACTAAACAGAATGTTGCAGTGGGTGTCCTCACTCAGATCATGGGGAATGGCACTGCCCTGTAGCATACCTTTCCAAACAACTGGATAATGTTACCAAGGGATGTTGTCCTTAACTCCCTGTATTTATACGAGCTGCTAGTGGGAAGGGATGGTAACATAAATAAGGAAATACCCCTTGATAAGGATACAGTTGATGAATGGTACTCCCCAGATCCTTCTGATGATGAGGAACCCCCATCATTAGAAGAAGGGAAGGAGATTAGGCCATGTGACATGTGTTTTATGGTACAGCCCACAGGAAGACATTTTACTTATAGTGTAACCAGGTTTCCTAATTGTTCCACTACCAATCTCCCTCAGTGTGAATATGAAGGGACCAGATATTGGCAGTGTATGTACAATAATACCATAAGGTGCTACCTTCTGCATACCGCCTGGGTACCAATTAGACATGTTCGCATACCTCACAATACAAAAGGAAAGGAGGGAAGCCAAGACGATGAATGCCATCCATGCATAGACAAAAAGGGGACTCTCCATGCTATGTTTGGAAAACCACCCTCATGCAAACAATTCAATCTAACATCATCATGTTATCATATGACATATGGAAAAACAACCTCACATGGCTCATATATTAACAAGACAAAAATGATCTTTAAAAAGTGCAATGGGACAAAGGGTGTATTATGTTACATAGATAATGATCCAGCCCTGCCTGCTTATCCCCCGAATCCCAGATGGAATTCCCCCAAAACACAAAATCTTATCCCACCAAAATACCATGCCAATACCAAAAGGGTGTGACCTGGCAGATCAAATGCTCCTGTTACAAAGGATGCCTTATGCCCAAACAATTGTATTGTATGTCTTAAAGTTGTAATGAAAGGGAGGATAATCACCATAACTTTGGTGTATCATATTCATTATACTTGTGCAAAGTATAGCAATTCTTGTTGCTATGACGGAACCTGGTACTCTATTTTCCCCCAAAGGAATGAATGTTATGATCCAAGGGTGAGTCTGGCCCAAACTTGGTTAGTGGCCAGAAGCCGAGGTGACGTAACTGGCCCAATCATCTTTCAGACATAGATACTGTCACCCAGTAGTCCAGGCACTATTATGTTTGACATCTGTAAGTTGGCCACTTTCATCCCACCTCCTGTGGCACCAACCTATCTTAGCATAGGACATATGCACAAAATGATATTTACATCTGCCCCGAGAGTCACCCAAAAGGTTGCTCATAACTAATATTAGACTGCAATCACCAAGCCTGTTATACCAAAGCTGAAAAATGCTGCATGCACTGGGGCTGTGTAGAATGGGCCACATATGACTCAAATAAGGGAAAAGGAGAAGATCTCCAGATATCAAGGGTTATGCAATCAAAAACTTGTACGCTGTATAACTGTAATTGAGTCAACATCACTATACCTAACCTACAGTATTGGGTTAAATGGTATGGCCCACTGATGGGGATTAGATTATATGCCAAAGGTACTGACCCTGGATGTATCATCCACCTATCTGTCGAAACTCAGAAACATCCTTCTAAACCCAATTACAGGTATTTCTCTGAATTTGGGCAGGAGGTAGGTATTGAGTTCCAACCTTCACAGGAGGCACAAAACCTGTTCCTAGAACTAGCCTCTACCATAGCCCACACACTTAATGTCACCAACTGTTATATCTGTGGAGGTACTAAAATTGGGGATCAATGGCCATGGGCAGCACAGGAATTATTCGATCGCCTACAACCTATCGGCAATGCCAAAACACCAGCAGCTCTCCAAGTGGGAATTGACAGATCCTATCATAGCTCAGTGGTGCTTAGCTAATACACAAGGAATAGGGCCCTCTGTAGGGGAAACAGAGTGCATAGAAGTTCATGAATGGAACCGTTCTACCAAATCTTGGGAATACTGGCCCAATAATACAAGCCAATTCTGGTCTGGGTATTCCCTGAGCAACATTACTGAAGCCCCTCCTGGGGTATATTGGATATGTGGTGATGTGGCCTATAGTATTCTCTCTTCGAACTGGAGAGGAGCATGAACTTTGGGGATTATAAACCCCTCTTTCTTCATCTTGCCCTTGAATATACCTCAGGTAATGAATGCTGATCAGTGGAAGAGCAGAACATTAAAAGCAGATTATAAAATAGGGGATTGGAAGGATGATGAGTGACCCCCAGAATGCATCATTCATTATTATGGTCTGGCTCTTTGGGTGGCTGACTGTACTTGGGGGTACTGTACCCCAATATATATGCTGAACAGGATCATCAGGCTTCAAGCTGTTGTAGAATTAATTGCCAATGAAACAGCTTAGTCCTTTCGTACCCTAGCAGTTCAACAGAAGAAATTCAGGGATGCAATCTATCAAAACCTCTAGCCCTAGACTATCTCTTGGGAATATGAGAAATTGAATACCTTCGAAGATCCTCTTCCCATTTGTGAAACTCCACAGTAATCAGTAGATTTAGATGTAGTTTCAAAGGGGGGAATGAAACAGTATGGAAAATTACAAAGAAAGAATGTACACATTTAGCAGAAATCCCCTCACCCCATGCTCTGCTTCTTATAAAAATATTGTGTAAAACCACAAAACTGCTGAACTAAGGAACTGGAACTAACCACGTTAATGTAAACAAGGGTGGACATGGAAAATAACAAATGGTGTAAGATAACTGAGTAATCAAAATGTACTTCTCATTTCCTCTATATTATTCTCCTTTTTTGGTTAAATGTAACAGAAGGAACACCCCAGCCTAGTCTGTGGTCATGATACGTATAAAAGCAATGTCTCAGAAAGAGTCAGGGGTTCAGAATTTGCCATGCTAATGCTCTAAACCTTGTGCACAAATTAAACCTGTATTCTCCAACCTTTCATGGTCTTGTGTCCTGATTTGGAAGCAAGAATTTCTGCAACAATATAACTTTTGGTAAAACTGTTTTTGTTCATATTTGGGGCATATATCCCCACTAATAATATTTGTTTTTGGAGTATAGTCAATTGTGCCATTAAAATTCTTCCTTGCTCTTTTGCATAGATTTGTTTCACATTTATCCTCTTTCTAATATACATAATTTCTCTCTTTTTTGGTCTGCCAATGCTACATATAATTTGCTCAATTTAGTATATTCCAGACATTTACTATGTTTTTTTTTGAATGTGTACTTTTTGTAAGCATATGATATTGATGTTTTGTTTCACTAATTTCTCCAATGTCTGCTTTCTCTTAGCCAGGGAGTCCAATCAATTAATATTTATTGAAAGTAGTTTGATTTCTTCTTCCATCTTATTAATTGTAAATTTGTCTTAGTCTTCTATTTACTCTTGCTTCCCTCAGTGGTCTTGGTCGTAGTCCTTCTCTTCTTGGCTCTTCTCTCTTTTCCTTATCTCTTCTCTTTTGTTCCTCTTCTAATCCCTTCTGTTGTTGATCTTCTTGTTGGTCTTCCTGGTTTCTACTCTCTAATTCCTCTTTACTGCTTGTTTTCTCTTCTATTCCTGCCAGTTGTTCATATAGTTCCTGAACCTTCTCAATGGTATCCATTCTATTTCTCCTCTCTTGCCAGGTCACAAGCATTCCTTCTGGGACCAACCATCTAAACCAGATGTTTTGTTTGTTTAAGAATGATTCTAGGAATTTGTAATCTTTTCTTAGGTCTCTCACTTGCCTTAGGATCTGCTTTATGGTCACGATTTCTTTATCTTTATAGTTCATCAGTTCATCCTTTGTCATATTATATATAATATCTCTCACATTCTTCCTCGCAAATGTCATGTGAACCATCCTTGGCAGTTTGTTCTGCCTTGTGTAATTAGTGTGGACCCTATAGACCTCATCTGTTTCCTTTGTAATCTCTTTTTGGTCCCGTTCCAGTGCCTCCGCAATCAGTTATGCCACGATAGCTCCCAAGTCGTTTTCTTTTGTTTCTTGTACATTTTGAAATCGCAGGTAGAATGCTGTATGTTCCATCTCCAAATGGATTATTGAATCCTCCAGGTCTCTGTTCAATTTCCATCATTTTTCTATCCATAACTTCCATTTTCTTTTCTGTTTGCTCTGCCTTTTCTTCTATATTTTTTATTTTTAGTTCATTCTTTTCCATCGTTTGTTGTATTGTTTCCATTTTCCCATCCAATTTCTGAATGTTGTTTTTCATCTCTCCCATTTCTGTCTTCATATTGATGTGATTTGCCAACATTTTCTCTTGTACCTTAAGCATCGTTCCTTGAATAGATAGTAAAGTTGCTTGCATTGCTTGCATGTTGGCAGCATTACTTGCCTTATCTGTAGCCAACATCCCCTTAATTGTTTTCTGTCCTGCCAGAGATGCAATTGATACCAATGAACCTGAAATTATCTTCTTTCCTTTTAAAGTTGTTGTTGTGGTACTCATCATACTCTTTATCTTGTCAAATACTTCTTTCCACTTCACCATCCACAGGTTACTTCTATCCAGTTTAATTCTTCTGTTCCTATATTACTAACTTATTATATTCTATAGTAGATGAGAGAAACCTACTAATATTTAAACTATAATCAGAAAAAGTAGACTAGAAAAATATCAAGTCAAAAGCTTTTAAGTAAAAAACAGAAACAAAGCTAAAAGGAGGAAGATAGAAAAGAATCACCAAAGATATCAAGCAAAATCTATAACAAAAAATTAATATCTTATCTTACTAACATCTACTAATTACTAATAACCTTAGTTTTATATAAGTACAAATATAGCTACCACGACTGTTACAATTTTTCAATATCTATCAAATTATCTAAGCCCGAATCATTTTTACTTAATTTATTAATAATACTTAATTCATTAATCGCCTTCATTTATATCCTAATTAGCTTAAGAATTCATTGGTCATTCAAAATTCATTATACAGTTCCTTTCTTTCCAGGGCTAATCCCCAATCTTTGTTAAGTCTTTCCTCTATTATCCAATTTATTAAACCAAACTCAGTAAAATATTCCACATTTAAATAATAAACATATAATTAATCTAATTCATCAGTTCATTTAGCATTTAACAGTAGCAGATAAATCAAATTCTTCAATTCCTGTATCATTTGCTTAGTTACGATCTATTGCATCAGCTGTCTTTATTGTCCTTTAGAGTTAAGATGGTTGCTTTCAACCTTAGTCCAACTTTCCTACTGTATCTTCTTTCTTCTGATCTTCCCCACATTTATAGCCTCCACCACAAATCTTGTTTCGGCAATAATTCAGTCCTCCTCTCAATCTTCCGATCCAGTACTCAACTCTCATTCAAACATCCTTTGGTAGCCAAATCCCACCAGCTATGATATCTTGTCTTTAAGTCCTATGCTGTCCCTGCCAGATTGTTGCTTTTCTATTGGACTTCTGCCCTTCTCCAAGACTCACAGTTCTGTTGGTCTGTTTTTATGATCTCCCCTCTTTGACAGTCACTCTCCACCTCCACACAATAGCCTTTGATAGTCAGTTCAATGTTGATGCTGCTGTCGCTATTATTTCCTTACTCATTTGGTGTGATCGCCACAACTTTGGTCTGCCATTGATATGGCAGATCACTCACATGCTGAAGTTGTGAGTGTTCCTTGCAGTGTGACAAATGGTTGCCCCCCCCCATCTGCTCACACTTTGTGTTTCCTCACAATTTCACCATTTGTCCAATTCAGTGTTATACCCAAAAAATTTGCCCCACACCACCTCTTCCTCCATTTTATAATCCAATAAAAACTATAAATTTTCTTTATCCAGTTGTCATCTGTCCCCAATAAAATTCTATCCATTATCATTGGCTCTCTGTTAATACTCCACTCTTTCATATCTTTCAAATAGCATGATTGGATTTATAAATAGGACCACCATTCCAGTTCTACCCCCTGATCTTTTAATTCTTGCCTTAATTTCAATTCCCCTTCTTCATTTATTATATCCTTGTAACCTACATTCCCTGATTAATAAGATTTGGATGTATTAAGGTGGATAACTAGATCAGAACCTTCATGTAATTCTGCTGATTAAAATTTGTTCAATACCCCCAATAAAGCCTGTATTATATGGTGTCTTTGGAAGTATTGATGTGTTACATGTTTCCCATACCACAGGAATGCATATCACCCTAGGTGTAAATCATGGCCCTTTAACACTAATAGTCTTTTCTTCTTTAAATCTTTCCATTCTTTCGCCCATGTGAATGTTGCTGCTTGATAATATAATTCCCAATCTGACAAGCTGAACCCTCCTCTTTCTTTTGCTTATTGCAGAAGTTTAATTTGATCCTTGGTTTCTTTCCTTGTCAAATATATTTCAATATTATCTTATTCAAATTTCCAAAATACTTTTTATCTAGTTTTATAGGTATATTTTGAAACAGAAAGAGTAGTTTTGGTAAAATATTCATCTTGACTGCTGCTATTTTACCCATAGGGAGAGTCTCAATTTCTCCACCTCTCCAGGTCTTCTTTTATTTGATTTGTTAGTTTAACATAATTGTCTTCTTTAATTGTAGTAAACCTTGCAGTTACATAAATCCCTACATATTTCATTTTCTTCACTATCTGAATGTTTATTTCCTTGGCCAAATCATCTTTTTGTTTGTTTGTCATATTGTTAACTATCGTTTTGGTTTTAACCTTATTAATTTTCAATCCAGCTACGTATTCCTCTAATACCCCCACAAGCTTCAAACCCGATTGCAATGGTTCCTCAAGGATAAAAAACTAAATCATTTTATTTTATTTATTTATTATTTATTTATTTTATTTTGTCAAGCGATTATAAGATAACAGGTATAAGTATAAACATGGTTATGAATACATGAAATGGATACGAATAAGAAAAAAGAAAGAAACAACAGGACAGGGACAGTAGGCACATTGGGGTGCTTATGCCAGCCCTCTACAGACCTCTTAGGAAAAGGGTGAGGTCAATAGTAGACACTCTAAGGTTAAAGTTTTTGGGGTTTGGGGAAGAAACCACAGAGTCAATAGAGCATTCCGGGCATTGACCACTCTGTTGCTGAAATCGTGTTTCCTGCAATTTACCTTGAGTTTGTATTTATTGTGTGCTCTTGTATTGTGTGCTCTTGTTGTGCTTGAAGCTGATGTATTTATTGACAGGTAGGACATTGCAATATATAATTTTATGTACTATACATAGATCGGACTGAAGACGGCATAGTTCTAGGTTGTCTAGGTCTAAAATTTCAAGCCTGGTGGCATAAGGTATTCTGCTACAAATAGGAGTGGAGAATTCTTCTTGTGAAATATTTCTGGACTTTCTCAACTGTATTAATATCTGTTAAGTAATGCAGGTTCCAGACCAATGAGCTGTATTCAAGTATTGGTCTAGCAAATGTTTGTATGCTCTAGTTAGTAGTGTGATATTACCAGAGAAAAAGCTATGCAGGATTAGGTTAACGACTCTTAATGCCTTTTTGGCTATGTAGTTACAGTGGGCTCTAGCACTTAGGTCATTAGAGTACTCCAAGGTCCTTGACAATGTTTGGGTCATCAACAAAATCTTGCCTATTCAGCTTATATTTTATTTTCTGATTTTTTTTTGCCAATATGTAAGATGGAGCATTTACTTGTTGAGATTTGAAGTTGCCATTTGTTTGACCATTCAAGACCTGTCAAGGTCTTTTTGAAGGGTAGCAGTATTGTCGGTGGTGTTGAATAGCTTCACATCATCAGCGAAAAGAACACAGTTGCTCTTAATATGATCACAGAGGTCATTAATGTAGAGTATGAAGAGAGTTGGCCTAGAATGCTGCCTTGGGGAACACCACTGTTGACAGATACAAGATTTGATAGGACACTCCCAATTTTGACCATTTGTTGCCTGTTTGACAGGAATGCTTCTATTCAGTTATGCAGGTGTCCAGAGATACCATAGGATTTTAGTTTTAGGAGTAGTTTGTCATGTACCACTGAATCAAAGGCTTTACAGAAGTCTATGTAGATTGTGTCTATTGCTTTGCCCAGATCGAGTTATGTAGTCCGTATGTTTTTGCAGTGTAAGAGTTGCAGATTACAGGATAGTTTTTTTCTGAAACCATATTGTTTATTAGAGAGTAGATTGTTTGTCTCTAAGTGGAGGATAATAGATTGGTTAATAATTGATTCCATGACTTTACAGGTGACACAGCATAAAAAGATTGGTCTGTAATTTTCAACTAGGCTGGAGTCTCCCTTTCTGAAGACGGGGATGACCATGGCTAGTGACCATAGTTTTTGCAAAGAGCTGGTCCTGAAAGATTTTTCAAAGATTATGCTTAGAGGTTCGGCTATGGCAGTGGATAGCTTTTTTAAGAAGTAGGCACATATTCCATCTGGTCCAATAGATAGAGATGGTTTTAGATTGCGTAGTGCTTTTTCAACATTGTCTTCTGTAAAATCAATATGTATTAGATCATTGTAGTTGTCTGTGGTTCGACTAGGAAATATTGGGCATGATCCATTGCTGTTTACAGATACTGAGCCAAAGAATGTGTTAAAGAGGTTGGCTTTAATGGTGTCATCATTGCAGTCTTTACCATTAGGTCCTATCAGGGGTGGGATAGACCTTGAGTCTTTTAGTTTGTTGTTTACAAAATTGTAGAAAGTGCAGGAGGAATTGGTGTGTAGAATGTTTTCCTCATGTTTAATGTGATAATTGGTGCGTTCAGTCTTTATCTGGTGGCATAATTTTTTGTATCGGCTTTTAAAGCTGACATGAACAGATTTGTTTTTCAGCCAAAGGGATTTCTTTTTGGATTGGAACTTCCTTATTGTTATGGGTAATCTGTTTTGGGGGTGGGGGTGGTTGGGAGTTGTTATTGGTACATATAGTTTGATGACTCTTTTGACTTCAAGTAAAAATATGTTGTAATGGTCTTCAACAGCATTGCATCCAGTGAATAGAATTTGCCAATTAAGGGATGAGAGATTGTTGTCTATAAGATCATAGTTGCCTTTTCTGAAGTTATAATTGGGGATCCCATTGTTACGATGATTTTTGTGAGAATGTATGTTGAGACAAAAATCAAGCATGCTTGGTCACTGTTGGAAAAAGGTTCTTTAATTTGTATTCTGTAAATTGAATTCAAACTGTTGCAGAAGATGAGATCGAGGCAGTTGTTAAATCTAGCGTTGTTGGTTACTAGTTGTTCCAGTCCCAGATTTGTTACAGCATTGTAGAAGGTTGCATGTATGGGTTCAGTTGGACATTCATTTAGGGTCCAGTTAATATGAGGTAGATTGAAGTCACCAGGAAAGATAAAAGCATGTGGGCAGGATGCTACCCATGTTAGTAGTGTATTTAGCTTGTTTGCATGTTCAGTGTCATAATCGGGGGCTTTGTAACATAGTAAAAATCAAAATATGATATTTAAGGACAGTTCACAGACAATGGTCTCCGGAAGAGCAAGCTCCTGGGTTATTTGGATGTTTTTTAGATGTCGGGACTTTTTACAGGAGATAGTAACACCACCTCCTCTACAGATTTCATGATCTGATCAGTAAACATGATAGATAGCCTCTTACTGTGGTAATGGAGTCAGGGAGAGATGCATTGAGACATGTTTCACAGACAAATAAGATGTCAAATTTTTAGTAAGAGGAGAAATTCAGGTTTCTTTTTTAAAAAATTTTTTTATTCTAGAAACAACATTTATTTGACATACATTTAAAACAGACAAATCAACATATGTGTGTGTGTGTGTGTGTGTGTGTGTGTGGTATTCAGCTTTGTTCAGGTATTTTCCCACATCATTATAGTTGTGCTTTTAAAGTTGTAGCAACATTTCGACAGAATCTCATCTGACATCATCAGGCTTCTGTATTGTGTTTGTCTGTGAGTCAGACTTTTGCAGTTGTTTCAGTTTTAAATTTGGGGCTAGCCTACTGCTGTGCCAGAATGGTTTTTTCTTCATCCTGATTGGTTGCGAGTCTTGGTCAGTGTTTATTGGTCTTGGAGTTTGCTGTGTTCTGATTGATTGGTGTTTCTAATATCTTCTGTTTGTTTTGTGGCTTTTATGTGTCTTGATTGGCTGGCAACATTGTGTTCCTGTTTTGGAGGCTTTTAATGCAGTCTGGCTCCAAGTAAATGGACAGCTATCATTTGTTAGGAAGCTAGGTTTCATCTGGGTGCCTGGTTGGGGTGTGTTTGAGCTGGAGGTATCAGGGGGGATCTGTTTGTGCCCAGGTGTTTGCCTGGTTAGTGGTGTGGAGATTTTTTTGTTTGTGAGTGCAGGCTTCCAAATAATTGACAGTCTGGTGGAATCATCTCTTCTATTCATGCTTTCAGGTCTTCATTCAATCTCTATGGCTTCTCTGATAATTCTGTGGCTGGGGTTTTCTATAGTGGCTAGGGTTTTGGTGCCATTGAAGTTGATGCTATGACCTGTGGCTTTCATGTGTTGGACTAGTGAAGAAGTGTGTTCCAGCTTTTTTACTGCATTTTTTTGTTCATCCAGGCGGGTACTTATTCTTCTATTGGTCTGTCCAATGTATGTGGCCAGGCATGATGCACAGGGGACTTCGTATATGCCTTGGTTTTCCAGGTCAATTCTATCCTTGGGGTTTCTAAGGATGGCTGTTATTTTTTTTCTGTTTTGAAGGCAGTCTTGATGTGATGCCTGTGTAGTATCTTACTGATTTTGTTCGTAGTACCTCTTATGTAGGGCAGGACAGCTGTTGCAGAGGTCTGTTCATCTTCTAGGTCTCCATTATGTCTCAGTGTGCTTTTGTGGGTCAAGCCGGTGATTTTGCTTTTGTGGAAGCCATTGGCTGTCAGTACTTTAGTCAGGGTGCATAGTTCAGTCTTTATGTGTGTCTTGTCTGCCAGGCATTTGGTTCTGGCAATTAGTGTTTTGGCCATGGAGTTTATCTGTGCTGGGTGGTGGTGGGATTGGGCGTTGAAGTCGCAGTTGGTGTGTGCTTTCTTTTGGTATATGGTGTGTCCTAGTGTGCCATCTGTTTTTTTGTAGATTAGTACATCTAGGAATTGTAATTGTTTGTTTGTTTCCATTTCCTTGGTGAACTTGATTTTGGGGTGTGTGCTGTTTAGGTGTGTTAGGAAATTGTTTAGGTTTTCTTTTCCATGGGGCCAAATCACAAATGTGTCATCGATGTATCTTAACCATAGTTTGGGTTTGTGGGTGGCATTAGTGAGGGCTCTGGATTCGAATTCTTCCATGAACAGGTTTGCAATGATGGGTGACAGTGGTGATCCCATAGGAGCTCCTTCAATTTGCTTGTATCTTTGTCCTTTGTATATGAAATATGTGTTGGTTAAGCAGTGTTCTGTTAGTTCCATGAGGTGTTTAGCTGGTTGGTATTGATTTTTGATGATTTCAAGAGTTTCTTTTATTGGGACTTGAGTGAATAGTGAAACCATGTTGAAACTTACAAGCAGATCTTCTTGTTCCATGTATAGATTTTTGATCATTTCCAAAAAACTACTACATCATTGCACAAACAACTACCATTCCTAGATGTACTAATCTACAAAAAAACAGTCAAGAAGTCGCTCCCCATGGTCTTTCTGGAGTTGGCAGAGGTTGGAGGAGACCAGGGGGTGCACCCATCATGGTTTTTGCTTGCCTGCGTGGTACACAGGATGTGACATAGGCGTGGACATCATGCCGTACTCAAGGCCACAAAAAAGTCCACGTTACAAGATGGAAAGTCTTAAAAAACCCAAAATGGCTGGCTGCAGAGTTGTCGTGACACTGAGTCATAATAAGGGCTCGAAGTGGCCCGTGGGTATGTACAACTGGCCCTGATGCTTGAGTAAACCCTCCTCCAAAGTCCATGGGGATTTGGGTCCAATCTCCCCCATCTTCTGCTGCGACCAAGCATCTAGGCGCTGCGCCTCTCGCACCTGAGTCTGCAAGTCCACTGGTTCTTGGACTGTGGCCAAGGATTCTCCTGGCAGCCTTGTTCATGGAGAAAGGGGATCCTCAGGGCAAAGGTACTCGGGTTTGTGGGACAGGGCATCCACCCTCTGATTGTGGCCACTGGGGATATAGGTCACAGAAAAGTTGAACCAGGCAAAAAACAATGACCACCGGATCTGCTGCTGGTTCAGCTTTCTTTCCGTTGACAAATGTTCTAAATTCCTATGGTCCGTCCAGACCTCCACCTTGTGTCGGGCCCCCTCGAGATGATGTCGCCAAGCCTCAAATGCAGCCTTGATAGCCAGCAACTCCTTTTCCCAGATGGTGTAATTGCATTCGGAAGGAGTGAGTTTCCGGGAATAATAAGCGCAGGAAAAAAGAGTGGTGCTATCCACCCGGGCTTGCAACATCACTGCCCCAATAGCCACATTGGACGCATCCATCTCCACCATAAAAGGACGATGCGGATCAGGGTGCCTCAGGACGGGTTCTGCGATGAAAGCATTCTTGAGGGCCTCAAAAGCCTGTTGCTGTGGGTGGCCCCACTGGAACGGGACCTTCTTTCAAAGGAGCTGGGTTATTGGACCCGTCAGCTTGGCAAAACCCAGGATGAAGGTCCAGTAATAGTTAGCGAACCCCAATAGGTGTTGAATGTCCTTCACACCATGAAGGGGTTCCCAACTACATAAGGCCTCCACCTTACATGGGTCCATGGCAATGCCTTTGGGAGAGATGATGTGCCCAAGGAACTCAATGGAAGTCTGGAAGAAGAAACATTTCTCTAGCTTCACATAAAGTTGGTGCTCCCGAGGGCATTGCCAGACCAGACGAATGTGTTGAAGGTGGCTGTCCCTGGACCTGGAATAGATCAGAATATCATCCGGGTACACCACCACGAACCGATCTAACATATCCCAAAACACGTCATTCATCAGGTGCTGGAAGACTGTGGAGGCATTGGTCAACCCAAACATCATCACAGTGTACTCAAAATGGCTGTATCGGGTGCCAAATGCTGTCTTCCATTCGTCCCCCTCTCACATCTGCACCAGGTTGTAGGCCCCTCGAAGATTGAGCTTGGTGAAGATAGTGGCCTCCTGCAACCACTCCAGCAACTCTGGAATGAGCAGCAAGGGGTAGCTATTCTGCACTGTGATGACGTTTAGCCAGCAGTAATCACAGCGCAAGCATAAGTCTCCTGTCTTCTTCTTGACAAAGAGGGCTGGGGCTGAGAGAGGGGACGATGAAGGCTGGATGAATCCTTGGGCCATGTTTTTGTCCAAAAAGTCCCGTAGTGTGGCCAGCTTGGGCTCGGACATGGAGTACAAATGTCCCTTTGGCAGTGGTACATTGGGCAGAAGGTCCACTGGGCAATCATAGGGCCAATGCGGGGGTAACCGGTCCTCCTACTTCTCACTGAACACATCTGTGAAGTCCATCAGTTCAGGAGGTATGGAGATGGCAGAGGTGGTGATGTCCTGGCCAGCACAGGTGTGGCGGAAGTGGTCCATGCACTGCAGATTCAGAAAAGAAATGGCATTCCGTGACCATGCCACTGAGGATCAAGCCATGCCAAGGACTAATGGGAAATGGAGGTCCACGGTGACATAAAAGTGGATCACTTCCTCATGTTTTCCAATGACTAGGCACAAAGGCTGGGTGGCGAATTTAATGGGTCCTGCAATAAGAAAATATGTTCCTTGTGCGTAGTTACATTTCCAACAGTTGGGTGGTAGGTTCGGGAACATCTTAGCCAATCTCGCAGGAGGTAGGTGCCAGCGATGAACCATTTTATATAAGTGTTCTTTATATGAGACTGACATAGTTAATTTGTAATTTATTTTCCAGATGTATTCCCACTTATCTAATTCAATACTATGACCCACATTTTTAGCCCAAATTATCATAGATTCTGTGACTGTTTCTTCTTTTAATTTGTAGTCCAAAAGTAGTATAGTAGTAGTATAGGGCTTGCTTCTATGGTTTCTTCTAATATAAATGCCATATCATCGGTGAATGCCTGGAGTTTATATTCCTCTTTTTTAATTTTTAGTCCTCTAATCTCTTGTTTTTGCCTAATTTGTACTAAGAGAGTCTCTTCTGCCAATATGTACAATAGAGGAGCTAAGGGGAAGCCTTGTCTTACTCCCTTATTGATCTTTGTGCTGTCTGTATTTTCACCATTTATTAATATTTTTGCGGTTTGCATGTTATAAATTGTCTTAATAAATCCTATAAAATTTTCACCAAATTTCATGCCTATCAGTTGTTTAATAAGGAAGTTCCACTTCAGGTTGTCAAAAGCCTTCTGGGCTTTTGCCATTGTCTTGGTTGAGTATACTTCATAATATTCTAATATATCCATAATGGTTCCTGTATTTGTTTTTATTTGCCTATTGGGGAGGAAGCCATTCTGATCAGTGTGAATAATTCTATTTAATACTCTATTTAATCTTTCTGCCAATATTGTAGCCATTATTTTGTAATCTACATTTAAAAGTGATATTGGTCTATAGTTTTGAATTTTTTGTGGGTCTGATTGTTCTTTATAAATAAGGGTAATATATGCTTCCAACCATGATTTAGGCATGTTAGCTTCCAGGGCTTCATTGTACAAGTCCACCAATATCTCCTCTATTGTTTCTTGGAATTCCTTATAGAATTACGAAGGAATTCCATCTGGGCAAGGGGTCTTATTTGCTTTTTGTGTTCTAATTGCCTTCCTAATTTCTTCTATAGATATTTTATTATTCAAATTTTGTTTCTCTTCATCGGTAATTTTGGGTAAGTTCTTTTCATTCAAATATTGATCAATAAATATATTTTTTGAATATAAATTCAAATATTGATCAAATATTAATCAATAGAAGAATCTCTGGTATTTCTTCCTGTTTATACAATTTCATAAAAAACTCCATAGCAATATCTTTCTTTTCTTGGGTCTGCGTGCATAATTTCCCTTCCTGATCTTGGAGAGCTACAATCGTTCTCTTTTCTTGTTCTTTTTTAATTTTATGGGCTAACCACCTCCCTGGCTTATTTGCATTTTCAAAATAATTTTGTTTTGCTAATTTAATTTTTTGGGCCAAATCTTCCTGTACATTTAGATTTATCTCATGTTTTACCAGTTCAATTTATTTCTTAATGTTTGAATTGTTTGGGTCCTTTGTCTACTTGTTTCCAAATCTTTCAGTTTCTCCCTCCATATGTTTTGTTGCTGTCTTTTTTCTTTATTCTTTTTAACACTATAAGCAATAGTTAGGCCTCTCACATAGGCTTTGGCCATATCCCAAAGATTCTGTAGAGAGGTATGTTCTTTTTTGTTTATTTCAAAAAATACATTCAATTCTTTCTTTAGCATTTGAATATATTCTTTATCTCTTAATATGGTATTGTTAAATGTCCATCTTCCAATTTTTCTCTTTCCTTTGCATTTAATTTGAATGGGATTATGGTCAGCCCATAGATTTGGGAAATATTCTCCATTAATGCAGGGTCCATCCATATCTGATCTATTCTGGACCAAGAGTGGTGGGGGTTCAAAAAAAAAGGTATATTGTCTTTTATTTGGATTTAATTCTTTCCACACATCTTTCAAGTTAAGTTCTTTTACCATATTATTCAAAGACGAAGGGAGTATTTTCCTTTCCTTTTTTTTTTTTTTTTGGAAATTCTATAATCTTTATCTTTGTCTGGGACTACATTATAGTCTCCTACTCAAATTCTATTACCTTATGGTGAAGCCTATTATAAAAGTCTTTTTGGTTTGTATTCAGAGCATATATTGTGACTAATAACATCTTTTTCTGATTTACATTTATTTCTATAAAGAGCATTCTCCTTTCTTGATCTTTGTATAATTGTTTATGTTGCAACCAATCCTTTACATATACTACAATACCCCCTTTTTTTGTTTGTAAGTGCCGAGTACATTTTACCCAAATTTATATACTTTAAGTGGTCTGCTTGATTGTCTGGAATATGCACAATACAAATTATGTCAGTGTTTTGTTTTTTGAGTTTCTCAAATATCTGTTTTCTTTTTGATGATAAATTTAAACCATTGATATTGACTGAAAATGAAGTGATTTCTCTATCAGTGTTGCTGACTGTGTGAGGAATTTCTCGTTTCATTCCTTGTTCTACACTCTCTTTTTCTTAGTCTGTTGCCTTCCTCTTCTTCTCTAAGATTTTGGGGTTCAGAGTGTGAATCAGATTCTTTTTCTCCGGAGAGTTGTTCCTCTTGGCTTCTTATATTTAGGTCGTCTCTACTTTCTTGTTCTTCCTTGAGTCCTAGGTGTCGTTCACAAAATTCCTGTGCTTTTTCAATTGTATCAATTTTGTATTTTTTGTCCTGCCATGAAACTAAAAGCCCCTCTGGGGTGAGCCACCTAAATGGAATACCATTTCTAATAATCTGAGTTGATAAAAATTGGTAGGACCTTCTCTGCTCTCTGACTCTCCTGGGTATTTGTTTCAGTGTAACCACTTCATGATCTTTGTATACAAGTGTTTCATCTCTGTTCTTACTATAGAGCAGGTCTCATGTTGTCTTCCTCGCAAATCGAATGTGAACCTCTCGGGGTAGTCTATGTCTCCTCGCATAGTGTGTATATACTCTGTAGACCTCGTCTACATCATTTTCAATTTCCAGTTTGGGTTTCTGTAAAGCCACCGCTATCAGGTTCCTCATAATTGCATGTAAATCTTCCTTTTTGTCTTCCACCACATTTTGGAACCTAAGATGAAATGATGCCTTCTCTAATTCCATGTGTAGCATCAAATCCCGGAGTTCGCAGTAGAGCACTTTCCAATTTTGTTCTGAATCCTCTAACTTCTTCTCCACCATCTCCATTCTTGCCTCTACTAAATTTAATTTCTGTTCATTTTTTATCACTTTTTCCTGCATCTTTTCCAAACTTACTATTCAAATTTTTTATTTCATTTTTCACTTGTTCTATTTCAGTTCTCATCTCTGTTTTCATATCTTCATGGTTCCTTGCTATCAATTCATGGGTTTTTGCCATCATTTCCTGCATCACAGTGAGCATTGCCTGTACTGTCTTCAGGCTTTGAGCTGAACTAGTTTTTTCTGCCAATAGCATTGCATCTATAGATCTCTGCCCCATAGGTGAAGACATTGTTGTAGTTTTCTTTCCTGATTTTGCATTTGTAATTGATGTTGTCTCCATTTGAACTATCTGAAGCAGCTCTTTCCAATTTACAATCAACTATCCCTAGTAGAGCACTATTTTCCTCTCCTTTTCAGTTCAATAGTAATATTAATACATAGATTATTATATTATTAATTACCAAAATTCTATTATGGAAAATCACAATCAGCTTTTATTTCTATTTTTTCTTATTGAACTTATTCAACTATTACAATACTTAAGAGAATTCAATATTAATCAAATACAGATATATTTACTCACAAAATCAACGGTCTTATATGCTTAATTAATTAATTTAAAGCAGCCAATTCATTAAAGTAATTAAATTCTTATCTATATATAAATATCAATTAATCTATTTCTTTAGAATTCTTAATTATATGCTTACCTTAGAATAAAAATACCTCAATTTCTTACTATATGATTATTATATAAAGATCTGACTACTTCTTCTTCTTCTTCTTCTTCTTCTTCTTCTTCTTCTTCTTCTTCTTCTTCTTCTTCTTCTTCTTCTTCTTCTTCTTCTTCTTCTTCTAGTTCGAGTTCAAAATGTCCTCTTTAAATTTGCACAGTCACTTCCATTGTTTCATTTCTCCTTTCTGTCTTCTTGCTCCTTCATTCTTTTTCTCCACACCATCCGTTCCACTTATAAATCTTAGTTATCTTATTTCTTCCTTTTTTCTTTATCACAGTTATCAGACAAATATTGCAATTATAAAGTTACTTTCCTCAGTCCTTTCCTTAAATCTTTCAAAGTGTCAATTGTTCTCCTTTCAAGTTTTTACTCTCAGCTATTCTTCCAATCTCACTTGGATGCGTCACTGTCACTTTCTCTTTCTTCCCACAGTTCTCAAACGTCAAACGCCAGAAATATAGTTATACAACCCCCTTTTCAACTCCCAAAGTAAAAATAAACACTGTTGTCTCACCCTTCAGCTCCTCCATTTTCAGTGCTCTATTAATCAGCACAAATTACTGCCATTTCTTTAGTTAGTACTCCTAGTGATATTTCTGCCAATTTGCTGCTTGGTTTGGAGTTTCAATTTTCAATTTCCCTTTGTAGTATATATCAGTATTCTGGAAATCTTCTTTAAGTTTACCTTTCCACTACTCAATTTGCTGTTCTCCACTCTTTGCTTCCTTCCTTCGTCTTTAAGCTGCTGGGCTGCCACATCTATGGTTCCGATTTGTACAATCTCCCTCTTCTGCTTCGGGGGATTCTCTTGTAATCTTTGGGATTGTGGCACCTCCCCGAGATCTTTAGGTTTTCCCCTTTCATCTGTATACCCCTCCAAGGTCTGACATGCTCCTGGAAGCCACCAAACAGCAAAAATCAGATCCTTTCAGAGTGGCAATCCGCTCCCCAGCTCCGCATCAATGCAGCGCCCAGCTGGAAGCCTCAAAATTCAGGTATTTTATTTACAAGGCTTCTTGCATTGAGTAGCTTGCATTTAAGGCCAGTTGAGGTAGTTAGGGGCGTACATGCCTAGTTTTGGGTGATGGTGGACTGGATGAAGTAGTGTTGGATACTGAGTTGTGGGTTGTTTGATTTACTTTTGATACAATCAGCATGGTAGTCAATGTATAGATCCTCTCCATTGTCTAGATATTTTTTGAGTTCTGTGCAGAGTTCATGGGAGTGGATTCATCTGCAAAGGCTTGCAATTTATAAACTTCTTTCTTAATCTCCAGACCTTTAATTTATGTTTCTTTCTGAATTATCCTTGTTCAGACGTCCAGGGTTAATATAAACAATAATTGAGGATAATGGACACTTTTGTCTTGTACCCTTCTGGATTTTGAAATTTTTTGTCGCCTCTCCATTCACTATTACTCTGGGTTTTTGTTTAGAGTATATCGCTGAAAACATATTTAAGAATTTGTAGCTGAAATCCATATGTTGTTGTAACATGAATTCCCATTTGACAATGTCGTACACTTATTGGGCATCTAAAAATAGCAGTGCCGCCTCTTTACTGCTATGTATCTTGTAATATTCTAGAGTATCTAATATTGTTTTTATGTTGTTTTTAATTTGTCATTTTGGTAAAAACCATTTCAGTGAAAAAGGTACCTTGATCCATCTCTCTCTGCCCCATGGAGTCCAGAACATAGTCCTGTAGCTACTCATTTCATCCAGTTCGCACTGTAAAAAAGCATATCTACCATCAACAAGTGTGAAAACTCATGCTTTAGATAGCTTATGCAAAATGTCATTGTGTTGGCATTAAATTATGTGACTGTTTCAAGGCCATATTCAAAAACGAGCGATCAATGCAAATTCTAATCATCTCTGTCCTCCTAATAACAACCATGTTGCTTATCCAATTGGTGGGCTAAGTTACGGAAGTAATATGTCCTTCCGCCTCATATTTATCCAGTTGTGCTTTAACCTGCAGCTTAATAGCTATAGGGACATTACATGGGGGACTTTGTACTGGAGAATGGTGGGGTCAAGTTCAAAATGCACCTCTCCTGGAACAGATACTATGGGGCCCTCACCTCCTTGTAAACTTGGAGGATTTGTTGTTTTATCAGTGCCCTCACTAGGGGTTTGGGAGAATGACTCACAACATTGTATAACTCTGCCAGAATGGTGAAGTGCATCAACCCCAAAGTGATCCTGACAATAATGGTTTCTGATTGGCTTCCACAATCTTAAATTCAAGTTTATAAAACCCCTACATATGCTACATTCTGTTTGGAATAGGCCCAGTGAATCCATTAATTCCCCCAAATGTAACTTTAGTTTAGTACTACAAGGTCAAAGGAGTCTCTGGTGCCAGTTTCCTTTTATCCTTTAAACTCATAGCATCACATGTTGCACCTGAGTCCAACTGGCAGGGTTGAGTTATGTTAAATCTGAGATTTACGAACCATTTTTTGCCCTTAGAGTGTACTGCACTAATTTATTCTTTCCTATAAACCACATCAGTGGTAAACAAGGATGCATCCTCCGGGTCTGACATTTGCTCAATTGTGTGCAGCTTTCTCACTTCCATTTTATGTGACTGACACACTCCTGCATAGTGATTTAATTTCCCACCATATGCAGGGCATTGCTCTCTCTCCTGTATATTCACACTGCCGCAATACTTGCATGCTATTTGGTTATTTATGAATGAATTAGAAAGCTGTGTTTATGCTGATGCTTGTGATGCTTGTTTGTCATGCTTAGCTGTTGTTTAGAGACTGCATTAGCACTAGATAATCATTAACCTGCTCGAAAGCTCTCAGCCATTTGTCAGTAAGTTCTATAGTCCAACACATCTCAATTGCTGCTTGTAAGCTTAGATTATGTTCCCTCAAGAGGCGGTGGTATGTGCTTTCACTGATAATGCTAAAAACTATTTTATTCCATATAAGTTTATCTCTTAAAGGGCCATAGTCAAGCTTGCCACTTTTTTTCCCTTAAGCATGTAACAAAGCTGTCTATTGTCTCACCTTCTTCTTGCATGCAGCTGATGAATACAAATCTTTCATAAATGACATTTTTAAGCAGTTTAAAAAAGGCTTCCAAAGTATCCAGGATAGCCCTGGTGTCACTTTTCTGCTCCTCTGTAAGGGTTAAATTGTGTTTATAAATGTGAAGGCTTTCACTGCCCATCAATCTCCTCAATGTGGTGGCTTGAACTGCTGCAGGCTTATCGTTTAAGCCATAGCTAAGGAATAGACTTCGAACTCTGCCCTGAACTTCTCCCAGCTGCTGCTTCAATCCCGACCCATCCTCATGGCCTCAGGCAGAGGTATGCTGCTAGCAGCTGCCATACTGCTGGGTTTCTTGCTTCAAATGCTTAGCTTTCAGGACAGGACCCACTAGTATGCATCAAATATGGAGAAAGGTGAAAGAAACAGTTTCAGTGGGGTTACAAGTTGGAGACTATGTTAGTGAAGTTGTGACAGATCAGTACTTTGGCAGAAAAGCATTTTCTCATCACAAAGCATGTAGCTGCATTGATTACAGTTGTCACCTGTAATGTGAACAGGGCTTCATGTCTATTGTCAGTACTGCATCCAGAAGAAAATAGTGGACTAGGTAATAATGAAATGGAAATCTCTAAACTTGGTGTGGCTTTGGATGGAGTGTGAGTGCGTGTAGCTATGCCTGTAAGACAAATGGTTAAAATACCCTTATCAAAGTTCCCTCCTGCCAGACAGAAGTCTATGGTATTTAGTACCTTTTGTGCCAAGTATTCCCAAATATTACTCTTACAGATCATCTGGCCAAAGGGACGGCTGCTGGAGATGACACTTTTTTGATCTCCGGCCACCTTTTCAGCACAGAAATCCTCTCCAAATTGGCTGGCTGGTCTCCTCCTCCTAGGCCATACAGAACAAATAGGCAGAGAAGGACACGACCAGCCAACTAATTTGGGGAGAATTTCTTTGCTGAATAGGCGGCTGGAGATTAAAAAAGAGTCACCTTTGGTCAGCTGATCTCCTCCTCGGCCATACAAAATGAACAGGCAGAGAAAGAAAAGAGCAGCCGGCTGATTTGGGGATGATTTCTGTGCTGCGAAAAAGGTGGCTACTGATCTCCGGCTCTGCTCCACTTCTCCAATGGTCCAGTGCTGCCCTGTTCTATGTTCCAACTGCTCAGACTTGCTGGGCCCAGCAAATAGAACAGGGCATGATTTTTTCGGTGCAGCTGCTGGACTAAAGCTGCATTGAAAAAAGCATGCAGCAGCTGTAGGCATCTTGCAACAAGAAGGGTGAGAAGCCCTGGGACATCCACCCACCCACCTGCTGGCTGGGCCGAGCTGGAAGAGGTGCATCTGTCAGGAGAAGGAAGAAAATGTGCTCCAGGAGATTGGACAGGTGGGCAGATGTCCTGGGGCTGCTGCACATGTGCACTGCATGTGTAGTGGCTGCACACACAGTGCGTGTGTGCAGTAGCCCTGAGACAGCCGTGCAAGTTCTGCCATGGCCGCCATGCAAATAAGCGACTGGGCGACTGGGCAACCAGGTAGGGGGCATGGCCAGCCAGGGGTCACCACCAGTTCAGTGACCCACACTAAATCACCACCACCGGTTCACCCGAACTGGTGCAATCCAGTTGAATACTACCTCTGCACTTGGTGCATATCAAACCCACCTGATGGCATCTACCATGGCTTGGATTCCACATGGCTTGAATGTATTTGTTCAAATGAGTCACAAAAAGCAATGGGAGGCTATGGATTGTCGATCTTTGGAGCAATTGGGTAGAAGATGAGGAGCGAAAAACAGAAGAGGGGAGATGGTGATCTGTAAAGGGGTGTACATATGTACATATACATGAGCAAACTTGAGTTCATGGTGCTTCTTGTGGACTGATATACCTTATGTTGTATAAAAGGCAGATAAAACCCATTTGCAATACATACAGAAATTCAAGAAAACTTTTTTATCATTTTCTTATTTTTAACAACAAACATAAACAAACACAAAACAACAAATAAGACCTTCTTTCAATTGTACAGCGTGTCGGTTGGTACATATTTCTTGTGCATATTATCAATAGTTTTTCCCTCTTAAATTTAAATTTGTATTCATATTATATTATTCAACTTTCCATGTCATATTATATTATCATTACATCATATTACGAATTCACATTATTCTTTTCAAGCCCACTACAATTTTTACAAGTTCAAGTTCATGTTATAGTTTATTCTATAATAATCAATTAAACATATCATTACTATTGTAATATATTTACTATTGTATTATATTTATATTAATATAATTCATTTTCCTATTTTCCCATCTAACCATTGATAAAATAAATCTCATTTTTTATAGTTTTTTTTTCTTCTTGATCTCTAATTGCCAATGTCAATCTACTCATCTCTGCACATTCATTATTTTCTTTATCACCTCCTCTTCTATCTGGATTTTTTCATTTTTCCAGTTTTTAGCAAATACAATTCTAGCTGGTGTTAAAACATTAATAATCAAATTATCAATTCTCTACTGTATCCTTCTGGTAAGATACACAATAAAAATATCTCTGGTTTTAAGTCTATATGCTGTTTATCATTTTTTCCAGCCATGTATGAATTTTAGTCCAGTATCTTTTGGTTTCCACATATGTCCACCACATATAGTAATACGATCCAGGTAACTGATGATATTTCTAACACTTATCTGATTTATCCTTGAACATCCTTGCTATTCTTGCTGGGGGTAAATGCTTTCTGTAAAACATCTTATACAAATTCTCTTTATATGTTGTCGACATTGTTAATTTATAATTTCAAGACCATAATTTCTGCCATTTTTCTAAATCTATTCCATATCCAAAATTTTCCCCCAAGCAATCATTGTTTCTTTCACTTGTTCTTCTAATTTCACTCCATGTAAATAAGCATATAATTTTTAATCATTCTCTCATCAGTATCTGTTAAAATTCCATCTAATTCAGAAAGTTCATTGTAAAACCGTTCTGTTCTACTTTCTTTATCATATCTAGAATGTATTTGCATATATGAATACCAATTCATCTTTATCTCTTGTCCTTCTAATTCTTGCTTTGCTTTTTTAATGTTTTATTATTTTTTAAACAAACATACACAAACACAACATAAAAACATCAAGCCATTTTCCACTTATGTACACACAGTGTGTCGGTTGGTTTACAGATTGTTTTGTGCATCCACTTCATAGTCATCACTTACAATTACTTGTATATGTTCTCATATTATCTATCAAATATTCCTAAATACATTGATATCATTGTTAATCAATCATTTGACTATACTATTATTCTTTCATGTTATGCAAGATAATCCATATTTTAATTGATTTATTTTATGACAATTCTATCCCATAATTATATTATGATTATGATAAAGATAATACATCTTTATATATTCTTTATATTCTAAAGTTCTAGCTATTTCATTACCATATTTTATTTTCTAACCATTGATAAAATAAATCCCAAATCTTATAAAATTGTTTATCTTCTTGTTCTCTAATTTCAAATGTCAATCTACTCATTTCAGCACATTCCATTATTTTCTTAATAACTTCCACCTGCACTGGTATTTTCTCATTTTTTCAGTTTTTAGTAAATACAATCCTAGCCGCTGTTAATACATTTACAACCAAATATTTCAATTCCTTACTGTATATTTCAGGTAAAATTACCAATAGAAATATCTCTGGTTTCAAGTCTATGTGTTTTTGTCATTTTTTCCAACCATGTGTGAATTTTAGTCCAGTATCTTTTAGCCTTTGCACACGTCCACCACATATGGTAATATGAACCAGGTATCTGATGACATTTCCAACATTTTTCAGATTTTTTCTTGAACATTCTTGCTATTCTTGTTGGGGGTAGATGCCACCCGTAAAACATCTTATACAAATTTTCTTTATATGCTGTTGACATTGTCATTTTATAATTTTGAGACCACAATTTTTGCCATTTCTCTAAATCAATCACATATCCAAAAATTTTCCCCCAAGCAATCATTGTTTCTTTAACTTGTTCTTCTTCTAACTTAATTTCTAATAAATATCCATACAATTTTTTAATCACCTTTTCATCAGTACCTGTCAAAATCTTATCTAAATCAGAATTTATCATAGAAATCTTCTGTTTTGGAATCTTTATCATATCTAGAGCGTATCTGCACATATGAAAACCAATTCATCTTTATACCTTGTTCCTCTAGTTTCTGCATAGATTTAAGTTCACTCTTATCATTCAACATTTCTTTTCTTTTTTTTTAAAAAAAATAGATTTTATTGAATTTACAATTTAAAAACACATCAACTGTACATTTACAAAATAGAAAGAGAACGGCTAGGGGGAAAGAAGGAAAATACCCGGCCTAACACCCCGGATAAAGGCCGGTTGGGGGGAAGAGAAAAGATATAGAGGGAGAGAGGGAAAGGGAAGGGGAGGGAGAATATGGTAGAAAGTACAATTAAAAATGAAAGATATCTTTTTGTGACAGTCTGTAAGGATCATTTCTCTTCGTCATGTCCAATCTACTCCTCTTTTCCATTATGTTTAAGTTACTCTATATCTTTTACATAATTTGTCTCTGTGTAAGCCAATTATACCATGAGTCCTAGTTGTCATAAAATGTTGAGGACTCTTTGTTTTTTAACGCTATAGTCAGTTTATCCATTTCAGCACACCCACAAATTTTCTGAATAACCATTTGCTCTGAAGGTGTACGAGGTGATTTCCAACATTGAGCAAACGCTAATCTAGCCGCAGTTAGAATATGGATTATTACATATTTTGTCTTTTTGGATAAATATCTATCAGAGATCCCTAACAGGAAGAACTCTGGTTTATGGTCTATTTGTTCTTTAGTTATCTCCTCCAACCATTTTCTGATTTTTTGCCAAAATTTTTGGGTAGTTTTACAAGACCACCATGTGTGAAAAAATATTCCTTTGGTGTTTTTGCATTTCCAACATCTTGAGCTCATGTTAGGGTTCATCTTCGCCAACCTCGAAGGGGGTAAGTGCCATCTATATAACATTTTATACATATTTTCTTTGTACACCGCCGATTTCATAATCTTGATGTTTCTATTCCAAATCTTTTCCCATTCCGTTAATGTAATGCTTCTTCCAATATTCCTACTCCACATTATCATGTTCCCTTTCACTATCTCTTGCTCTAATTCTACCTCCAATAAATATTTATAAAATTTGGAAATATTCTTTTTATTTGATCCTAATAAGATTTTATCTATATATTGTAATTTGCTATAGATTCCAAACTCTTTGATATCTTGTTTGTATCTGCTATGGATTTGTATATATAACCACTGGTCAATTTTAAATCCCTGTTCCTGTAAATCCTGTCGAGTTCTTAATTTTCCTAGAGGGTCTAATAAATCTTTATATTTAATCATTTTTGTTATATCCAAATTGTTGGGATGAACCATTGCCTCCATTGTTGAAAGCCAAATCGGAATTTTTAAATAATGTTTTTTGCATATTTTTTTCCAATTAGTTAATAATGAATCTCTAATAAGATGTCTATGAAAATACGACTTAAGCATTGAAAAGGGCATTAGACAGGGTTGCCCTCTCTCACCCCTCTTATTTATATTTGCTTTAGAATCATTGTTAACGCGGATAAGACAAAACTCTGAAATCCAAGGAGTTAGGGTCAAAGCAGAGGAATATAAATTACAGGCGTTTGCAGACGATATGGTTTTCTTCCTAGAAGATCCCATGGAAAAAGGACATAATCTAATAAAAGAACTAGAACAATATGGCTCAGTAGCAGGATTAAAGATTAACAGAAATAAGACGAAATTACTGACTAAAAATCTAACAGAGAACCAGAGGAAAGAATTAGAAAAAACCATGGGGATACAGGCAACAAAAAAGGTCAAATAAGCATATGGTTAACACCACATAGTAAATCGCTCAAAGAGAATAATTATGATAAACTGTTACAGCAAATTAAGAAAGATCTAGAATCTTGGAATAAGTTGCAGCTTTCTCTACTGGGCAGGATTGCCACAATCAAAATGAACATCTTACCAAAACTCCTTTACTTATTCCAGACAATCCCAATAAAATTACCCAAAAATTTTTTTGATGATATAAATAAGGTAATTCTTAAATTTATTTGGCAAGGGAAAAAAGCTAGAATCAGTATTAAGGCCTTACAAGATGCAAAAAGTAGAGGTGGGCTAGCGCTTCCAAACTGGGAGTTATATTATTGGGCAGCCAACTTATTATGGTTAAAAGACTGGGTCAATTTACAGAACAAAAGAACTCTAGTCTTGGAAGAGCACGACCTTCAGAGAGGATGGCACGCATTTCTATGGGATGTGGGGAAAATTAAACAGGCGTACTTTCATAGACATCTTATTAGAGATTCACTATTAACTAATTGGAAAAAAATATGTAAAAAACATTATTTAAAAATTCCGATTTGGCTTTCAACTATGGAGGCAATGGTTCATCCCAACAATTTGGATATAACAAAAACGACTAAATATAAAGATTTATTAGACCCTTTAGGAAAATTAAGAACTCGACAGGACTTACAGGAACAGGGATTTAAAATTGATCAGTGGTTATATATACAAATCCATAGCAGATACAAACAAGATATCAAAGAGTTTAGAATCTATAGCAAATTACAACACTTAGATAAAATCTTATTAGAATCAAATAAAAAGAATATCTCTAAATTTTATAAATATTTATTGGAGGTAGAATTAGAGCAAGAGATAGTGAAAGGGAACATGATAATGTGGAGTAGGAATATTGGAAGAAGCATTACATTAACAGAATGGGAAAAGATCTGGAATAGAATCATTAAGATTACGAAATCCATGCGGCATACAAAGAAAATATGTATAAAATGTTATATAGATGGCACTTACCCGCTTCGAGGTTAGCGAAAATGAACCCAAACTCTAGTCCAAAATGTTGGAAATGTAAAAACATAGAGGGAACCTACTTTCATATGTGGTGGACCTGTAAAGAAGCCCAGAAATACTGGCAAAAATTAGAAAATGGCTGGAGGAGATAACCAAAGAACAAATCGAATACAAACCAGAGTTCTTCCTACTAGGGATCTCTGATAAACATTTTCCTAAAAAGACGAAATATATAATAATTCATATTCTAACTGCGGCCAGATTAGCATTTGCCCAGTGCTGGAAATCATCCTGTTTACCTACAGATCAATTGGTCATTCAGAAAATATGTGACTGCGCAGAAATGGACAATTTAACCATAGCTCTTAAAAATAAAGAGTCTTCAGCATTTGATAATAATTGGAATGCGTGGTATAATTGGTTATATCAGAGATAAACTGTTCAATGAATAATGGGTATATTAAGCATAAATAGTGATAAGATGTGTATATTTAAAGTAAGGTAGGAGAATTGGATCTTGCAGACTGTTAAAAAGGATATCTGTCTGGTTTTAACGTATTTTCTTTTTTCTTCTGTCTCTTTGTTTTTTTTCTTTCTTTTATACTTCTTTTTCTCCTTTTTCGGTCGCAAGACCGAGCGTTTTTTTTCCTCTCTCTTTCCCTTCTTTCTTTCTTCTTTTTCTCTCTCTGTTGCATATGTAATGTTGTTATGTTATTTTTTAATTGTAAATTCAATAAAATTTATATATAGAGAGAAAATACGACTGTTTAGTTTTCCCCACTTCCCATAGAAATGCGTGCCACCCTCTCTGAAGATCATGCCCTTCTAAGGCTAAAGTTCTTTTGTTGAGTAAATTAACCCAGTCTTTTAACCATAATAAGTTGGCTGCCCAATAATATAATTCCCAATTTGGGAGCGCTAGCCCACCTCTACTTTTTGCATCTTGTAAAGCCTTAATATTGATTCTAGTTTTTTTCCCTTGCCAAATAAATTTAAGTGTTACCTTATTTATATCTTCAAAAAAATTTTTGGGTAATTTAATTGGGATTGTCTGGAATAAGTAAAGGAATTTTGGTAAGAGGTTCATTTTGATCGTGGCAATCCTGCCCAGTAGAGAAAGCTGCAGCTTATTCCAGGATTCTAGGTCTTTCTTAATTTGCGGTAATAGTTTATCATAATTATTCTCTTTGAGCGATTTACTATGTGGTGTTAACCATATGCCTAAATATTTGACCTTTTTTTGTTGCCTGTATTCCTATGGTTTTTTCTAATTCTTTCCTCTGATTCTCTGTTAGATTTTTAGTCATTAATTTTGTCTTATTTCTATTGATCTTTAATCCTGCCACTGAACCAAATTGTTCTAGTTCTTTTATTAGGTTTTGTCCTTTTTCCATGGGTTCCTCTAGGAAGAAAACCATATCGTCTGCAAACGCCTGTAGTTTATATTCCTCTGCTTTGACCCTTACTCCTTGGATTTCAGAGTTTTGTCTTATCCGCGTTAACAGTGATTCTAAAGTAAGTATAAATAGGAGGGGTGAGAGGGGGCAACCCTGTCTAACACCCTTTTCAATGTTTAATGGGCCTGTTTGTTCACCATTAATTAGTATGTTGGCCTGTTGGGTGTTGTAAATTGTTGTGATAATGTTCTCGAATTTAGTGCCCAGACTCATGTTATATATTTTTTGTATTAAAAAGTGCCAATGTAGATTATCAAATGCTTTCTCAGCATCTAAAAACATGAATGCAAATTGTTTCTCTGGATGAACTTCATAATATTCTAAGACATCAATAACGGTTCTTAGATTATTTTTGATTTGGCGGGAAACCATTTTGATCTTCATGAATGTATAAATTTAAAACTTGTTTTACTCTATTCGCTATAATTGAGGTAAATAATTTATAATCAGCGTTTAAGTGAAATTGGTCTATAATTGTTGATATATCTGGCATCTACGTCCTCCTTCGGAATTAACAAAATCAATCCCCGCCCCCCTGCATGAGTCTGGCATTTTGGCTGCCAAGAGTACTTCATTAAACACTTCCAGCATCAGTGTCCCTACTAACTCTATTGTAGCTTTGTACAATTTTACTGGAATCCCATGTGGGCCAGGGGATTTATTATTACTTTGGTTCTCCATTGCAGATTTCAACTCAGACCATGTAATATCCTTATTAATAATTCTTTCTCTCCTTCCCCTATTGTTTTATCATTCGTATTCTCCAGATAAGTTCTTATTTTGTCTTCATTGATTTCTTCCTTTTTATATAATCTGTGGAGTGGAGTGGAGGTGAGGAAGCTTCTGGTGGCAGGACAGGGCGAACAGAGGTGAAGAAGACTGTTGAGGTCTTTGAACACCTTTTCTGGTGCCAGGAGCGATCCCCCAGGGATACAAGAACCCCAGAGAAGTCCGTGTCAACGTGGAGAACCTCAAGCAGTAGAGTAGGGAAGGCAACCCCCCGACAGTGAAGAGGGAAGCTCCCGAGCCCGGCACAGAAAAGTAAGCTGTCATTTTATGGCGGCTTCAAGTCCGGTCTGCCACTTGGGTGAATAAGCAAAGCAGTGACAGCCTGTGAGTTCGAGAGTAACAGGAATAGAGAAACGGTTTATAACTTGGAACCTTTGAAGACTGAAGATAGCAGAATGACAGAAGAATGACAGCGGCATAAAATCTTCTCTCCTGGTTGTGATTAGCACCTTTCAGAAGTCGGGCAGAAAGCGGCCAGAAAAGTGGCTGGGAAAATGAAAGGACTATAATGGAGAGCAGAAAAGCCCAAGCACAAAAGTGAAAGCACAGATTTTACCCTGTGAAAGGGAAGCTCTGGGGAAAGAGGGAGGTTGCTAAAACCAGGAGATCGGAGGTCCAGAATTTGTGAGGGGCTTCATCTAATTTTCAGACCTTTCTTTTTGACTTTACTTGAGAAAAGGGAGGCGATGGAGGTGAAAGAATACTGGCATTGATCGAGTCTGATGAATCCTCAGATCTGAGTACAACATGACTATCACATCTATTTAATATTGTGGAGAAGACAAACTGAGCATTATATTGGACTTTGGAAGATTTGTATGTTGATTTAAAAGTTGGAAAGCAAAGAAAGAAGAAGAAGCAAGAGGAAGAAGGCAGAGACAAACAGAAGGCTGGGAAAGATGGCTTTGGGACTGCAGATTAGTCAGCACATTACACCATTTGCTGATTGGAATGCTGAAAAGAATCCTCTAGCTGGAAGATGGACTTTTAGCTCACCCAACTTGCTTCCTTTATTATAAAGTACTACTTAATATTACTAGTTTGGCACTACTTTCTCCTTAAGATGACTTCCTTGCTTTTTGTGTGTTGATTTTCTGAAGCTGTGGTAATCTCTCTCCTACCCTTTCTCTTATTGTTTGCCCCCTGTCTCCCTACTGTATCTCCTAAATAGCTTACATAATTCTACTTATTTGGGGGAGAAAAAAAAGAGGGGGGTATACTATTATTATAGAGTTAAGAGATTACTGTTGTAAGTATTAATAGTAAAGAGGGATAAACTCTGTTGACATAAACTATTTATAAATTATTTAGACTACTTAAGACATTTAAGATTAATTCCTTAAAGTGTTGATTGATGTACTATTGCTGACCAATTTTCTTATTACATAGACTAGAATACCATAATAGATATCTATTTATAATATAGGGGAAAAGACTGTGGAGCGAGATATTAAATTGAAATACGAGAATAGACTTTTAAATACAAGACCCAAACACTCAATGGTGATTTGGGATAATATATCTAAAATTGTGCATGAACAAAAACAAGTACTTAGAGAGATGACATCCACGACAACTATGGCCTTAAAAACAGGAAGGAAGGCTACCCCGACCCTATCGACTACGTTGACACCCACCCCACCAACAACTCAAAAAACTATTGAGGAGTCCTTAACAGGGGAAAAGCAGCCTAACATCCCCAACATTAATATACAAACTTCCTTATTATCCTTGCAGGAAGCTATATATAAAATGCAAGAAATGATGATTAAAAATCACAATGAAACTAGAGCAGATATAAGCGAATTGAAAGATGAGATGGGGAAACTGAAGGCTGAAATGAAAGTGGATATATCGAATGTGGAGGGTAAGATAGGGTCTCTGCAGCAGGCCATGGAGAAAAATGAAGTGAAAATAAAAGATATAGAGAGTAGAACAACACACATGGAGACTAACTTTGAAAGGATGGATGAGGAATTTAAAAATGTACTTAGAGAAATGGAAGACTCACTGGTTCACCTCGAGTTGGACAAAGCAATGGCGTATTTAAGGTTCCAGAATGTGGCTGAAGCAAAAAATGAAGAATTGGAACATTTGATGGCAGAAATATTGGCTGAATGGTTAGGAAAACAAAAAGATGACCTAATTAAAGAGTTTGATGAGGTATATAGGGTTAGCACAAGCTACACCAGATACAACAACTGCCCAAGAGAAATCCATATCCGCTTCTCTAGGAGATGTCTGAGAGATTTAATTTTGAAAATGTCTAGGGAGGAAACGATATCATATAAAGGCAGAGAAATTACAATTTTAAAATAAATTCCAAAGAAAGTGAGGACGATAAGACAAGATTATAAATTTCTAGCTAATGGTTTAAATAAAAAAGGAATCCAATTTAAATGGCTAATCCCGGAAGGGATGTTAATTACGTGGAAAGAGAGGAAAATCAAAATAGAATCGATAGAACAGGCCCAAGACTTTTATCAACAGCTCATGGATATGGATGGTCAATCCACTAAAGAAGAACTTGAAAGGAGACCACAAGAGGACCAATATCGTCACAGAACCCAAAAGGAACAACTTTCTCCAATTTTAGGAAGTGACAAACCACAACCTGGGAGAGAAGAGCAAATCTCACAACAACAACAAGAAGAGAACCGAATCATTACTAGGCAAAAATCTAAGCAGACGTAGATAAATGGTGGAAGGGAAGAAGTTGCTCTCCATCAATATAAATGGATTAAATTCAATATCAAAAAGAAAAAGGATATAATATGTAGATATAATATGTCTTCAAGAAACACATATTTCAAAAAATGATGAAA
This sequence comes from Pseudonaja textilis, assembly GCF_049901715.1. Classification (NCBI taxonomy): domain Eukaryota; kingdom Metazoa; phylum Chordata; class Lepidosauria; order Squamata; family Elapidae; genus Pseudonaja; species Pseudonaja textilis. Next base: position 74,747 of record NW_028262660.1, on the reverse strand, counting down.
GACATCTAATTTGTCCAAAATTAGGGAAACTTTTTACGGCACCGACCGATAAACAAGAAAAAAGGAATTGCAATTTACATAAAACAAGATGTAAAGGCAGAATTAACCTGGTCGGATCCCAAAGGAAGAACTCTGGTTATACAAGTTTGGATAAACCACACTACATTTTTACTTGTAGCAATCTATGCCCCAAATGAACACCAAGGGAAATTTTTTAAACACCTCCACCAAAAAATAGTAGGCTTTGAAAAAAGGAACTGCAAGCTCACATCACTCTGAGAAGCACAGAGCCGAAGACACAAGCCTGAAGATGATGAATGAGACTTCATCGAAATATTGCCTAGATACTTCCAATCTTACGCGGGAGAAAACCCGAATAACCAAAGATCCATATATATGTGTATGTATGTGTATGTGTGTGTGTGTGTGTGTGTGTGTGTGTGTTTCCTTAAGTTTTCACGGGTACTTACATGTATGGCATTCGGCTTTGTTCGGGTACTTTCCCACGTCATAATAGTTGTGCTTTTAAAGTTGTAGCGACGTTTCAGCAGAATCTCATCTCCCATCATCAGGCTTCTGTATAGTGTTTGTCTGTGAGTCAGGCTGTTTTTTATTATATTTTATTTTTTACAGATAATTTTTATCTTCCTTTTTACTTTTATTTTTATTTTTATTTTATTTTATATATATATATATATATATATATATATATATATATATATATATATATATATATATATCATATTTTTTATATAATAAAAAATAAAAGTAAAAAGGAAGATAAAAATTATCTGTAAAAATTAAATCCGTAGAGGGATCCAAAAAACCAGAAAAGGAATACAAAATTAATCCAACAGTAGTATAATAAATGGGGATGAAAAAAGGAAAAAGAGAAAGGAAAAAAGACGAAGATATAATAATAATAATAATAATAATAATAATAATAATAATAATAATAATAGTAGTAGTAGTAGTAGTAGTAGTAGTAGTAGTAGTAAAGGATGAAGAAGAAAAAGTGATCCAATTATGAAGTTGAGGCTTAGTTAAAAAGAAAACCAAGCAAAACAGAAAGGCCAGAAGCAGCTGTCAGCAAAAAGGGAAAAAAATAGCCAAGGCTTTATAGTTTGGAAGTTATGACACAAAGCAAAACCCTGCCACCATGCAATGTCCAAGGCTCACTATCAAGTTATAAACAAATTTCAGCAAAGTAAATTCAAGGTCACCATGAGCTTTTTCCCCTCAGCACCAATGTTCAGCCATTAAGGTTATTTTACAAAAGGAACATTTGCATAAACATTTCTTCAGTGCTCTTCTTTAAATATAGATAATCCAGCCGGGAAGTTCCCACAAAAATCCTTTATTCCATAAAAGAAAAGAAAAGAAAAAAAGCCTCTAGGTGGCAGTGTTGCTTTGTTTGCTCGACCTTCACTTCTCTTTTACAATGTAACCAAAACATGAAAAAAAAGAGTTTTCAGAGAAAACAAAGGAAACTAACAAAAGAAAAAAAATTCCCTTTTTCAAACCAATGTTAACTTTAATTCTTCAATCCTTCTTTTAAAAAACTCCAGTCCAGTTGAAAGAAAAAAAAATCCTTTTGTATACTATATAGTAATTACAAAAAAAAAAAACCAAATCAATTTGACATTAGGCTTATCTTTGCTGATGACCCTCTTTTGTCTTCAATATTTTTCTTTCCCCCTTAGGGTGTTCTCAGTCCCAAAGGTAAATTAATTGAATCTTACCCAGACGTGACACACTTTCTTTTTTTGTTTATATATTTTTTATTTTTTTAATAACAAGATAAACATAAGCATACATAACAAGATAAACATACACATACCACAAAAAACATAAAAATATCCTTCTTCATGAATTTACATGCAGTGCATCGATTGGTTTGCCACTTTTTTTTGTGCATCCATTTCCTAGTCACTAGTATAATTATATTATATAATAGCTCATATTATCAATCAATAATTGTATAACCTAATATCATCACTAAAAAAAATCATTTATAATTTTGTTAATTCATATTTTAACGAGATAACTATAGTTTACTTAATTTATTTTGCAATAAATCATAAGATCATACCAAATCTACCTTAATAATGTTTTATAAAGATAATATCAAGAAAAAGAATTTTTTATGCTAAATCTGAATATTCTATCATTATGTTTTATTATCTAACCATTGATAAAAAAGATCCCAAACTTCATAAAATTGTTTATCTTCTTGTTCTCTGATTTCAAATGTCAATTTACTCATTTCAGCACAATCCAATATTTTCTTAATAGTTTCTTCTTCTGATGGAGTTTTCTCACTCTTCCAGTTCTTAGCAAATACAATCCTAGCCGCTGTTAATATATTTACAATCAAATACTTCAAATTTTTATTATATATATCAGGTAAGATTCCCAATAAAAAAATCTCTGGTTTCAAGTCTATATGTGTCTTTGTCATTTTTTCCAACCATATGCAAATTTTAGTCCAATATTTTCTAGCGTCCTCACAAGTCCACCACATATGGTAGTATGAGCCAGGTATCTGATGACATTTCCAACATTTTTCAGACTTGTTCTTAAACATTCTTGCAATTCTTGTTGGGGGAAAATGCCACCTGTAAAACATCTTATACAAGTTTTCTTTATAAGCTGTTGACATTGTCATTTTATAATTTTGAGACCACAATTTTTCCCATTTCTCCGAATCAATCCCATATCCAAAATTCTTCCCCCAAACAATCATCGTTTCTTTAACTTGTTCCTCCTCTAATAAAATTTCCAACAAATAAGTGTATAATTTTTTAATCATTTTTTCATCAGTACCTGTCAAGATCCTGTCTAGATCAGTCAGTTTATCATAAAATCCCTCCGCTTTAGAATCTATAAGATACCTTGAATGTATTTGCGCATATGAAAACCAATTCATCTTTATGCCTTGTTCTTCTAGTTTTTGCATTGTTTTAAGTTCACTCTTTTCATCCAATATTTCCCCATATCTAACTGTTTGTTCCTTCTCATATATTATAGGATAAGAAAAAGCTTCAATAGTTGATAACCAGACTGGGATTTTCAAATAACATTTTCTCTTAATTTTCTCCCAATTCAACCATAAAGACTCCCTTATATAATGCCTTCTAAAATAGCCCTGCGGTTTAGTTCCCTTATACCACAGAAAAGCATGCCATCCCAGTAATAAATCATGCCCCTCTAGTGCCAACAATCTAGTCCTTCTTAATGTTATCCAATCTTTAACCCACATTAAGTTTGCAGCTTGGTAATACAACTCCCAATTCGGAAGGCCAAAACCTCCTCTAATTCTAGCATCTTGCAGAAGTTTTAATTTTATTCTGGCTTTCTTACCTTGCCATATAAACTTCAACACAATTTTATTTAATTCTTCAAAGTAATCTCTACCAAGCCTGATTGGTATGGTTTGGAATAAATATAAAATTCTGGGTAAAATATTCATCTTGATTGTTGAGATTCTACCTATCAATGACAATTGTAGATTTTCCCATTTTTTCAAATCAGATGCTATCTGTTGTTTAAGTTTAGTATAGTTATTCTCTTTCAATGTAGTACATCTTGACGTCAAATATATCCCCAGATATTTAACCTTATTCGTAACTTGAATTTTCAATAAATCTGCCAGTTCATCTCTTTGTTTTAATAACATATTCTTTGTCAAGATCTTTGTTTTATCTTTGTTTATTTTCAAGCCGGCCATCTCACCATAAATCTCTATCTTTTCCAGTAGCTTTAAAGCTGTTCCTAGAGGATCTTCCAAAATAAAAACCAAATCATCTGCAAAGGCTTGCAATTTAAATTCCTCCTTCTTAATTTTCATTCCTTTTATATTTGGATCCTCTCTAATGTTTCTATTCAGCACTTCCAAAGTCAATACAAATAACAAAGGTGATAATGGGCAACCTTGTCTTGTGCCTTTTCTTATATTAATAGAATCTGTAAAATCTCCCTCTATCATCATTCTTGCCATTTGTTTGTCATATATGGCTTCTATTGCTTGAATAAATTTTCTAGCAAAGCCCACCTGTTCCAATAAGAAAAACATGAATCTCCAATTCACATTATCAAATGCTTTTTGGGCATCTAAAAATACCAAAGCCATTTGTTTTTCAGGGTGTGCCTCATAATATTCCAAAGTGTCCAGAATTACCCTCTATTATCCCTAATTTGTCTCCTTGGCAGGTATCCATTCTGGTCAGGATGAATAAAGTTATTTAGGTATCTTTTGAGCCTTTCTGCCAAGATGGAAGCAAAGATTTTGTAATCTGCATTCAGTAAAGAAATAGGTCTATAGTTCTTAATTTGTGATGGATCAGCCCCTTTTTTTTGGAATAAGTGTGATATAAGCTTCTGACCATGTTTTGGGTATTTTCTTATTTAACATGGCTTCATTCATAGCTTCTAACAATGGAGTGCTCAACGATTCTTGTAATGCTTTATAAAATTCTGCCGGGAGCCCATCTGGGCCTGGTGCTTTTCCATTATTCTGCCTATTAAATGCTTCCGTTAGTTCCATCATTGTTATGGTACTTTCTAACATTTTTTCAGTCTCTTCAGATATCTTGGGTAGGTTAGCATTTTGTAGATAAAACTTAATTCTTTCCTCATCAAAATCCTCCTGTTTATATAATTGTCCATAAAAGTCTTGGATAATTATCTTTTTCTCCTTATTACCATAACACATTTGGCCTTGATCATCTATTAACTATACTATTTTCCTAGATTCTTTCTCCTTTCTCAATTTGTATGCTAGCCACGTGCCTGGTTTATTTGCATCTTCAAAATAGTTCTGTTTAGCACTTCTAATTTTTTGTGCCAATTCTTCTTTCTCCGCCTGACCCATCTTATGTTTAATTATAACCATTTTGAATTTAGTATCTTTTTTCTGTGGCATATTCTGCAATTCTTTTTCCAGTTTTTTATAATCATCTTCTAAAGCTTTAATAGTTTGCCTCTTCCTAATATTCTTTTTCTTTGTATAATCCATTATTAATCCTCTCGCATATGCCTTCATTGTATCCCAAACATTCTGCATTGAAGTATCTTCTTTTTTATTTTCAATGAAAAAGAAGGCCAATTCTTTGCCCATCCATTGTGTAAAGTCTTTTTCCTTTAAGATAGCGTTGTTTAATGTCCATCTAGATCTTCTTCTTTGTCCTTTCCATTTAATTGTCATAGGGTTATGGTCTGCCCATATACCCGTTTCTATATTTATTTCTTGAATGTTAGATATTAGTTCTGATGAGGTCCAAATCATATCTATTCTGGACCATGATAAATGTCTATTTGAATAAAAAGTATATTGCTGCGTTTTACCATTTCTTTCTCTCCATATATCTTTTAAATTTAATTCATCTACCATTTTAAAGAAGGATTTAGGGAGAGTCTTCCTATTTTGTTTTAATGCTGTCGCTGTATAGTCCAATTTATTATCTACAATTCCATTAAAATCTCCCATCATAATTATATTGACATGGTCCAGTCCAATTGATTTCATATGTAACTTTTTATAAAATTCTTCTTGTTTATCGTTCGGAGCATAAATTGCAACAAGTAGTGTTTTTATATTGTTATCCACTATTTCAACCATTAATACTCTTCCATCTTCATCAGTATAAACCAATTTTGCTGCAATAGTTTCTTTAATGTACAGGACCACTCCTCTTTTCTTACAGTTAGTCAAGGAAGTAAAAATTTTCCCCAGTTTTGGTCTTACCAATAATCGTTGATGTTGTTTTTTTAATATGTACTTCTTGTAGGCAAATTATATTAAATTTTAACTTCTCTAATTTATGAAAGATTTTTCTTCTTTTAATAGCTGAGTTCAATCCATTTATATTCATAGAAATCAATTTTTTTCCTCCATGGTTATGTTTTATATTTAGATCTAACAGTTCTTGTGGATCTTACTTCACGTTGTTCTTTGGTCTCCATTTGTCCACCTACCACACCTTCTTCTTTCCCCTTTCATCTGGTCTTCTTGAGGCTCAATTGAAATGGTCTCTTTTTCTGTCTCTATTTCTCTTCTTCCAAAAAATTCATTGCGTAATATTTCTGCTTTCTCAATTGAGCCGATTCTGTGTCTCTGTTCTTGCCATATAAACATTAATCCTTCTGGGATCAATCATCTATAATTCACGTCTTTTTCCAATAATTTTTTGGTCAAAAATCGATATTCTCTTCTCATCTCTCTCACTCTTCTGGGCACTTGTTTTAAAACTATAATCTCTTTACCTTTATATTTCAACCCCTTATCTCTTGCTACTTGTAATATTTGTGTTTTAATAGTCTTTTTAGTAAATCTGACATGGATCTCCCTTGGTAGCTTATTCCTCATTGCATATCTTGTGAAAACACGATATATCTCATCTACTCCGTCCATCATCTTTTCCTCTGTTATCTCCAAAGCTCCAGCCAGAATTTCTATCATTACAGCCGCCAAATCTTGTCCTTTTTCTTCCTCAATATTTTGAAATCTGAGATAGAATTCTGAGCTATCCATCTCCCACTTCAACATCCCAGTTATATCTTGTTGCACCGTAGTTAATTTGCTAATAATATTTCCAATTGTCTCATCTCTTTGTTTATCTTTCTCCTCAATTTTTTGGAGTCTCTCCTCCTGTTTCACCATCATTTGTTGGAAATTTTCAATTTTTTCACCAGTCTTTGCAATTCTTTGTTCAATACTCTCTGTTCTTTGGTCAATACTTTGGTCAAGAATCCAGGATTAAAAAGAGAAGGAGAAAAAGAAGATTAAAAAGAAAAAGGAGGAGATTCTTCAGGTTCTTCTAAACCAGGCTTGTCCAACCCACGGCCCATGGGCTGCATGCAGCCCAGGTCGCCTCGTAATGCGGCCCAGTGCCCACCCCAACCTTCATACCAGAGCCAGCGAGGAGGAGGAGGAGAGGCAGGCGTGAGGCGGGGCGAGGTGAGCGCCAGGCCAAGCAGCAAGAGAAAAGGCGGGCGCCGTCAGAGCTCCACCTTCTGCTGTTGCCCCCACCGCCCCGCCGCCACTTCTGCCCCCGCCGTTGCTGTTGCTGCTGCCCCCACCGCCACCACTTCTGCCCCTGCCATCGCTGCTGCTGCTGCCACCGCCACCGCCGCTTCTGCCCCGCTGCCGCTTCTGCCCCCACCGCCGCCGCTTCTGCCCCCACTGCCGCTCTGCCCCCACCACCGCTGCCCCACCGCCACTTCTGCCCCCGCCGCCACTTCTTCCCCGCCACCGCCACTGCTACTGCCCCCGCCGGTGGCAGGGAAAGAAGCGATGGCGGGGGTGGCAGCGAGGGCAGCAGCGGTGGTGGGGAAGAAGCGGTGGCAGGGGCAGAAGTGGCGGCGGGGGCAGAAGCAGCAGCGGTGGTGGGGGAAGAAGCGGCGGCGCCGGCAGGGGCAGAAGCCATGGCGGGGGCAGAAGCAGCAGCGGTGGCGGGGGAAGAAGTGGCGGCGGCGGTGGCAGAAGCCACGGCGGGGGCAGAAGCAGCAGCAGTGGCAGGGGAAGGCTTCTGTCCTCACTGCTGCTGCTGCTTCTGCCTTCCAGTCCTGCCTCATCCAGCCGGGCCATTTGCAGGAGGAGGGGTAGGTGCGAGGTAGGTGAGCTTTCTCCCCTCCCCCCCACAAAAAAATTTGGCCGGAAAATAAACCATGATAAAAAAACTGTGATTAAAAAAACCATGATAAAAAATAAATAATTTTTAATAAATAATAAATAATAAAAACATCTCACTAACTTCATTTTGAAATAACTTTAATATGTTAACTATGTTTTCTATGGTTTTTTTGGATGATCGGGTATCGTTACTGTTATTTTATTTTATGTGCAGCCCAAACCAAATTTTCATCTTCTAATGTGGCCCAGGGAAGGTGAAAGGTTGGACACCCCTGGTTTAGGTCCATTAGGACCGACCAGGGGCAAAGATATCAGCTGCAATCTCAGAGCCCCAAGATTGCAGCTGTATCGCAGCGACGTGGCTCCGCCTTCCCTGACACACTTTCTTTTGGCTTCTTCTTCCTTTCTGAAGCAGTCCCAACTTTCAGAAGCTTTAATGGCCGCTTCTGCCACAGTTGGTTTGAAGAGCTTTTCCTGGATCAACCAGGGACTTTGTGATAGCCCTGGGATCAAAAGGACACGCTCTCCTAGTTCACTGTCTCCTTGGGATGGTTTAGGTCCAGTTGGACCATCCAGCTGTGAGGATATTGGTGTCAGTCTCGGATCTCTGAGATCCTCCATCCATCTCACTGTGATGTCAGCCCCGTCCCCCCAAGTGTTTGTACTGTTTGTATGTAGACATTTTCAGATGAAGTTTTGGGGATATTCATTTCTCTTAAAAGCTTTGTATAACTGTTTTTGTTCTGCTGTTCTGGCCTCCGTGATGTTACAATGGAATTCTGCTTTCCCAAACAGTGTTCTGATGCAGCTTCCTTTGTGGCATTTTGGGTGGGTGCTGTAGAACTTGAGGATTTGATCTGTATGCATTACCTTCCTGTACACAGTTGTTAGGAGTTGGCCATTCAAGGTTCTGGTCATAAGGAGATTAAGAAATGTAAGTTTGTTGTCATTCTGTTTCTATTGTAAATTGGATATCTGCAAAGACATTGTTGATCATTTGGTAGGTTTGATAGACCTAATTGTGCTTGATTTTATAAAGGTGTGTTAGGAATATAAGTCACCCAACAGGTATTTGGGTAGAAATATATAAACCAGGATAAATATTTTAATACTATGTCTTTAAGAGATTGCAAAAACTTCAATTGGGTGTGCTTTTTCAAACAGCCATAAGATGGAGCCAGAAACGTGGATTGTTTAGTCTGAATCTCAGAAGAGAATGCAAGTGTATCACTGTTTCCTTCTGTTGGAAAGTATTGCTCCATTTCTTCTAATTGACTGATATTACTGGATTTAATGTAAGTCTGATACTGAACTGTTTTTGCACTGGAATTTCATATTTAGATTATCCCTGGATTGAAAAATTGACTGATTTACCTGTGAATGATTTTGGACTGCTTATCTTGAACTTTGCTTAAACTTTCTGGAAGTAAAAACCTACATTCACTGTACAGTGTGTGCTGTATGTGTATTATTCAAACACTTCTCTCTATACATCTCCCTGTATGCGCTCATTCTCCTAAAGGGGAATTACCTCAACAAGGTGGCATCAACCTAACATACCCATAGCTTGGGATTTATTTGTAGAAGTTCAATTTCCTCAATCTTTTGCATAGTAACTTCTGTGACTCAGCCCAGTATAGGAGATCCCATTGGTGATCCCTTCAGTTATTCATAGATTTCTCTGTCAAATCTGAAGTAGGTGATTAAGCATAGTTGGAGGAGTTTTCATGAGGTCTCTGTTGTGAGTGGTCTTCTTGGTGGCTATGTGTTGCCCATAGGTTTGATTAGGTTGATTGCTAGTTTCAGATCTCCAGATGAGAATAATGTGGTAACATCAAATGATGCCATTGTTTTGTCTTCATCAATACGTAAGTGTTTGAGCTATCCCTCTTGAATGTTTCACTAATTAAACTGTGGCTGCTACTGCTTGTAAGCAGGGGACTGTGTCCCTTGCTACCGGGTCCAGTTGGACAGAATAATAGGCAATTAGTCTCTGCACAGAGTTTCTATGCCAAAATTCCTGACCCCACTCCTTGGTTGTCATATATATGGTTTTTTTGTAATTGGGTAAGCCAAGGGCTCAGTCTGGAGGCAGTGTATGTTTAGGTTTTAATCCACATGACAGGGTCAGCATCATCTTTTGGAGTTAACTGAATGGGAGGTTTTGCCAACTTCCCAAAATATGGGATCCAGAGGTTACAGAACCTGAAAACCCCTTAAAGGACTCTTACCTATCATTTTGATTTAAGGAGCTTCATGCCTAATGTCATTTTTATTCATTCTGGAGCTAATTTACAGGTCCATAGAAAAATTACATATCCTAAATAGGCTATCTATCATGTTCCATCATTCAGCATTAAGAAATATAGACAACACAGTTCAGTATGGCACTTTTTACCTTGCAAGTGTAAAACCTGGCAGACCCACCCCCTTGTCCCCATCCCATATGCTCCCCACCCGAAATGAGATGCTTGTCTACCCACTGCATCCCTGCAGAGTCACAGCTGCTTGTCATTATCTGGCTCAGTTGTTCTGCTATGAACCAGCTGTTGGAGAAGCCTGCAGCTCAACTGGCTGTCTGAAGGCTGTGGCAATCTTCTGGCAGGGTCCTCCCAACATTTATGCCTTCTCTGTGGCTTGGCAGGGTCCCGCGGATCAGCTGGGAGGTAGGCAGGCTTCTGGTGGGTGTGGATGTGCATTCCTGACTGGTGACTCTGCCCCCGCACTGCCCAAATGGCAGCCTCAGAATGGCTGGAAACCAGGGCCTGACATATGGTCCCTCCTACAATGGGGACAACACTTGGAAGACAAAGGACACCATGAGACTTTTCCTGGGTATCAGCCCCCTCCACCTACTTAGCATGGGTTTGTTGGTGAAACCTTCCAGTAACTAGGATGTCCTTATATCCTCGCTTCTCACCTATGAGGCTTCTAATAGGGAGTACCCCTTCCACTGTATTAAATACTGTAGTAGTCCTCTATGCCTACAGGAATCCAGGATCCATGCCACCTCATAATGAAGCTCTCCTCCCACTCATATGGGTTGCGGCGCCTGGCTTGGGGGCCCCTGTATGGTTGCCATTTTTACTGAGCGTAGCAAGCTACTATGGAATACTGGGGGTGGGGGTGTTACCAAATAGCTGGGGGAGCTTGAGTTCTACCATGACTGAATTATGATTCTTATAATGCAGAATGGCCCCAAGAACTTTGGGGCTAGCTTCTCACAAGGCACCTTGAACTTGAGTTACTTAGTGGATAGATACACTTGCTCCCCAATTTGGAATGGGGCTTGCGAACCATGCTTTCTGTCGGCATGTACTTTGTAGGTTTCTGATGCTTTTTGTAAGGCTCCCCTGACATTTTCCCACACCTGTTGCATGCCATCAAGCCACTTGTTTACTATATATTCCCAATAAAAATATTTCAAATCTATATGCTTTTTTGTCATTTTTTCCAACCACGTGTAGATTTTAGTCCAGCATTTTTTAGCATCTGCACAAGTCCACCACACATGGTAATATGATTCAGGTATCTGATGACATTTCCAACATTTTTTGGATTTATTCTTGAACATTCTTGCTATTCTTGTCAGGGTAAAGTGCCACCTGTAAAACATCTTATACAAATTTTCTTTATATGCTGTTGACATTGTCATTTTATAATTTGGAGACCACAATTTTTGCCATTTCTCTAGATCAATTCCATATCCAAAATTCTTCCCCCAAGCAATCATAGTTTCTTTGACTTGTTCTTCTTCTAGTTTAATTTCTAATAAATATCCATAAAATGTTTTAATCACCTTTTCATCAGTACCTGTCAAAATCTTATCTAAGTCAGTAAATTTATCAAAGAAACCTTCTGTTTTAGAATCTTTATCATACCTTGAATGTATTTGCACACATGAAAACCAATTCATCTTTATACCTTGTTCCTGTAGTTTTTGCATAGATTTAAGTTCACCCTTTTCATTCAATATTTCACCATATCTAACTGTTTGTTCCTTTTTGTATATTATAGGATAAGAAAATGCTTCAATAGTCGATAGCCAGACTGGAATTTTCAAATAACATTGTCTTTTAATCTTCTCCCAATTTAACCATAGAGACTCCCATATATAAGGTCTTCTAAAGTACCACTGTGTTTTAGTTCCTTTATACCATAAAAAAAGCATTCCACCCCAACAACAGATCATGTCCTTCTAGTGTCAACAATCTAGTATTTCTTAATGTTATCCATTCCTTAACCCACATCAGATTTGTAGCTTGGTAATACAACTCCCAATTAGGCAAACCAAATCCTGCTCTTATTCTAGCATCTTGCAAAAGTTTTAACTTTGTTCTCGCTTTCTTACCTTGCCATATATATTTCAACACTATTTTATTTAAATCATCAAAGTAGTCTTTTCCAAGCCTAATTGGATTTGTTTGAAACAAATATAAAATTCTGGATAATATATTCATCTTGATTGTTGATATTCTCCCTATTAATGACAGTTGTAAATTTTTGCCATTTCGCCAAATCTAGCGCTATCTGCTGTTTAAGTTTGATATAATTATTCTCTTTTAGTGTACTGCATCTTGCTGTCAAGTATATCTCCAAGTACTTGATCTTATTTGTGACCTGAATTTTCAATAGGTCTGCCAATTCTTCCTTTTGTCTTGATAGCATATTCTTTGTCAAGATCTTTGTCTTATCTTTATTTATTTTCAAACCAACCACCATTCCACATGTCTCTATCTTTTCTATCAATTTTGATGCTGTTTCTAGTGGGTCTTCTAAGATAAAAACCAGATCATCTGCAAATGCTTGCACTTAAATTCTTTCTTTTGAATTTTCATCCCTTTTATATTCTTTTCATCTGTAATATTTCTGTTTAACACTTCCAAAGTTAACACAAACAACAAAGATGATAGTGGGCACCCTTGTCTTGTTCCTTTTCTTATATTGATAGATTCTGTAAGTTCTCCCTCTGTCATTACCTTTGCCTATGCTATATAGCTTCTACTGCTTGAATAAATTTTCTAGCGAAGCCCACTTGTTCCAGCAGTAATAACATGAATAGCCAATTCACATTATCAAATGCCTTCTGTGCATCTAGAAATATCAAAGCCATTTGTTTTTCAGGATGTGCCTTGTAGTATTCCAAAGTATCCAAGATTACTCTCATATTGTCTTTGATTTGTCTCTTTGGCAGAAATCCATTTTGGTCAGGATGGATAAAATTATTTAAATATTTTTTAAGTCTTTCTGCCAATATCGAAGAAAAGATTTTATAATCTGAGTTTAGTAGGGAGATAGATCTATAATTCTTGATTTGTAATGGATTGGTCTCCTCTTTTGGAACAAGTGTGATATAAGCTTCTGACCATGATTCAGGTATCCTCTTCTTTAACATAACTTCATTCATAACTTCTAGCAATGGGAGATTCAACGCTTCTTGCAATGTTTTGTAAAATTCTGCCAGAAGTCCATCTAGGCCTGGTGCCTTTTCATTATTTTGTTTCCTAAGTGCTTCAGTTAACTCCATCATCGTTATATTGCTTTCTAACATTGTTTCAATCTCTTTAGGTATCTGGGTAAATTAGCATTCTGTAAATACTGTTTAACTCTTTCCTCATCAATATTCTCTTGTGTGTATAGTTTCCCATAATAATCTCGAATAATTTCCTTCTTCTCTTTACTACCATAACAAACTCGGCCTTGATCATCTATTAATTATGATATTTTTGTTGATTCTTTCTCCTTTCTCAATTTATATGCTAACCATCTACCTGGTTTATCTGCATCTTCAAAATAGTTCTGTTTGGCACCTCTAATTTTTGTGCTAATTCTTCTTTTTCTATTAGACCCATTTTATGTTTAGTTATATCCATTTTTAACTTAATGTCCTTTCTCTGTGGCATTTTCTGTAACTCTTTTTCGAGTCCTTTATACTCATCTTCTAATGCCTTAGAGGCTAATCTTTTCATGGTATTTCTTTTCCTTGTATAGTCTATTATCAAGCCTCTGACATATGCCTTCATTGTATCCCATACATTCTGGATTGATGTATCTTCTTTTTTGTTTTCTCCAAAGAAAAAGGCCAATTCTTTCTCTATCCACTGTGTGAAGTCTTTTCCCTTTAAAATAGTATTATTTAACGTCCATCTAGATCTTCTTCTTTGTCCTTTCCATTTAATTTTCATTGGACTGTGATCTGCCCAAGTACTTGTTTCAATATTTATTTCTTGAATATTAGTTAACAATTCTGTTGACATCCATATCATATCTATTCTGGACCATGATAAGTGTCTGTTTGAGTAGAAGAGTAGAGTCTTTCTATTTTGCTTTATTGTTTCTGTGATGTGTAGTCCAGTTTATTGTCTACAATTCCATTAAAATCTCCCATCATAACTATATTAACATAGTCCAGTTCAACTATTTTCATATGTAATTTTTTATAGAATTCTTCTTGTTTGTCATTCGGGGCATAAATTGCAATCAGGAGTGCTTTCATATTATTGTCCATTATTTCCACCATTAATATTCTTCCATCATCATCAGTATAAATCAATTTCGCTGAGATGGTCTCTTTAATATATAAAACCACTCCTCTTTTCTTACATTGTGTCAAGGAAGTGAATATTTTCCCTAATTTTGGCTGTATCAACAATTGTTCATATTGTTTTTTAATATGTACTTCTTGTAGGCAGATTATATCAAATTTTAATTTCTCTAATTTATGAAAGCTTTTCCTTCTTTTAATGGCTGAGTTAAGTCCATTTATATTAATTGTAATCAATTTTTTCTCTTCCATGGTTATATTTTGTAATTAGGTTTAACAGCTCTTGTGGATCTTGTTCTTTGGCTTCCTCCTTTGGCTTCCTCCTTTCCATCTACAAACCTTCCATGTTAAACCTTCTGGAATCAGCCATCTATAATTCACCTCTTTTTAAAGTAATAATTTGGTCAAAAATCAGTATTCCCTTCTCATCTCTCTCACTCTTCTGGGTACTTGTTGCAAGACCACAATCTCCTTATCTTTGTATTTCAATGTTTTCTCTCTTGCCACTTGCAATATATGCGTTTTAATGGCTTTCTTTGTAAATCTGATGTGAACTTCTCTTGGTAAGCTATTTCTCATATCTTGTGAAGTCTCAATAAACCTCATCTATTCCATCCATCAACTTCTCTTCAGTTATTTCCAAAGCTTCAGCCAATATTTCTATCATTATCTCAGCTAGTTTTTGTCCTTTTTCTTCCTCTATGTTTTGAAATCTAAGATAAAATTCTGATCTGTCCATCTCCCATCTCAGCATACCACTTTTATCTTGTTCAACCACAGTTAATCTGTTATCAATGTCTCCAATCTTCTTGTCCCTTTGTTTATCTTCTTCAATTTTTTGGAGTCTCCCATCATACTTCATCATCATTTATTGGATGTTCTCCACTTTTTCAACGGTTTTCCCTGTTCTTTGTTCAATGTTCTCTATTCTCTTTTCAATATTCTCTGATCTTGTTTGAATATTTTGAATTCCTTGCATAAACCATCCTGAAGAAACAGTGAATGTAAATAGCGCATCCTGTCAATCCCAGGGATATCGCAAAGCCCCTGGTAAATCCAGGAGAAGCTCTTTTTGCCAGTGGCAAAGAGGCAGCCATTAAAGCTGCTGAAGTTGGGACAGCTCCAAAACAAAAGAGAACGGAAAGAGAGAGTGTGCCAGTTTGGTGAGAACTTTTTCTTTATTTTAAGGCTTGAAAGGACACCCTAAGGGAAAGAAAGAATCTGTAAAATTTTTGAGAGAAGTGATTAAGCAGCGATTTTAAACAGGAATGTCAAAGTAATTTTTTTTTCTCATTGCTGGATTTCCTACACATGATCTTAATTTTGAAACTGGACTGGTTTTTTAATATATATTCTTCTCTCCTTTTTGATTTCATAATATTTTAAGTCAGGGATTCCCTTTTAGTTATTCTTTAAATATCTTTTTTCTTTTTCTTTTTAATTAATTCTTATTATATTTTGCTTGGAAAAGGAGGGGGAAAGTGAAAGCTAATGACACTTTGTAACACTGCGAACTAGATGCTTGGAAATATTCTATTTTTCTTTTCTCAGACAAAACTGAGAAAGAATTGAGACTTTGTTTCAATGACATTGCCTGCTTGATAAGATAGAGGGAAGAGCACAGGAGAGTATTATTACAGGTGCTCTATATTATGGTAATTTTTAATATGAGTTAAAGGAGAATAAATTGAATGATGTATGTGATAAAAAGGTGCACTCAAATGGGTAATTAAGGGAGAAATCTTTGGAATTATTAATATTAAGATGGAATTTATTGAATAATGAAATAAGAATATGGGATGAAATGGCAAATATGACAGATAAAAGTATAAGAATATAGTGAATATAGAATAAGAAATAAAGAATTTTAAGATATCATATAAAGAAGATGAGCATAATTAAAGAAAAATAGAACAAGTTATATGAACTAAAATTAGATAAAATAAAAGTAAAAAGTATAAGAATATTTTTAAAAATTTATAGAAAATGGAAAATGCAATGCTATGATAAGAAACTGATATGTGAGATAGATATGTAATTATGGTCATGTTTGTATGGAAATGTAAAAACCTGGAATTACACCATTCACTAAAAGAGATGTAAAAGATTAAAAATAAAAAAAAAATTTTGGAAAAAAAGCCACTCATTAGGGCTCACTTCAGTGGGGACCTCCCGAGTATGAGGTATGGGGACAAAATCAATCCCATTCAGTATCTGGAAATAGGTGAATCTGATGCTACTATGCACTGCATTGTTAGGCCACTTCAGCATATGGTAGTAATTCAGCCCAGTCTGTCTATTGGTATTAGACATAGCAGCAGAGGTACTATTCTACTATCATATTAGTTCTCTCAGATGCTCCATTGGTAGCCAGGTGAAAGGTGGAACTGACACCCTGGGAAGACCTTCTAATTTTCAAAAACTTTCACCCAAACTTAGCAGTACACTGTACTCTCCAATCTGTGATGATCCTCCTTGGCATGTTGTGAAGGTGGTAAATGTGGGCAATGAGCAGTTTTTCCAATTTTGGGGCCAATGGGAGGCTGGGACAGGCCACAGGCCTGTCCAGTTGTATGAATCCCCCCCCCTCGTGCTAGGTTCTTTTCTGTAGACTGCTGTATTTCCTCCAATTCCTTGGGTGTTATAGAATACATTTATGGTTTTGGTAACCTGGCCTTTGGCTATATTTCTATAGCAAGTCTGTTGGATGGTGGGGAGGAAGGACATCACACTCCTTCTCACTGAAGACCTCTGTGAGATCACTATATATTGCTGGGAAGGCCATTGCCTCTCCTGCAGATTTGACATTTACAATCCTGGGACCCAGGTTTCATGCTTCACTAAATGCCCTGGACTGCAGTTTTCATGAGGCAATAGATTGGGGCCAATCCCTATATGCACCCACCAGATGGTTGGACCCCACTTATCCAGCCAGACAAGCCCCAGAATCACTTCCATCATTTTTGGGACCATGATAAAGCGGATCATTTCCCGATGCTGGCCAAACTTGAGCTTCACCCATTCCATGACATGGGTAGCCAGCAACCCACCCAACAGCAGCCATCCACTTGCTCGAACCTTGACAACTTTGTCACCATCACCCCAAACTGGCAGCTGTTGCCAGGTTAATAAGACATTGAATGCACCCTAACTCTATGAGAGCATTACAGACTCAATGCATCCAGTCCATGAGTACCACTGGGAGCCAGAAGGCTGTACAACTTTACTTACCATGGGGCCAACTATCTGTCACTATCAGAACTGTTTAGCTTGGGTCCTTTGTCTACCATCAACAGAGAATTGTCTGCCATACCCATCAGGGTCACGGCTTCTGCCTGTTGGGTCCCTCAAGTCTTCTCTGGAGATTTCTTGGGCATCTTGTTCAATGTTTCTGTCCTTGTCCCCAACAGGGCCTATCTTTGCAAGGGCAGTGCACTTAGCTACCTGGCCCAGTTTCGCACACTGAAAACATAGCATGGTGGCTGGGTGGACGTGGTTTTCTCAGGTTGGGCCACCGGAGCAGGTGGGGGCCTTTGAGCGCTGCTGGCTGTTTGATCTGGGAACTGTTGTGGCTGCATAGGCACATCTCCTTTTGGCCTATAGTCCCATAGTTCTGCCTCCAATTCCATAGGTGTTCTGTCCTAGGCTTCCCCAAAAAGGACTAAGCAGACTCTTTGTCCCCATCAAATAACTTTTATTAAATGAATGTGAATTTCTTGCATTCATATTCAGCCAATGGCTTGGCAAACAGTCTTTCAAGGTTATAATTGGGAGCTCAGATCTTATCTATCTTGAAAAGCTTCCTGGTAAATATTACCAAACGCAGTGCTGACAGAGTCTCTAGGATGCACAGACAGATATTCACAATGATGGAATGAACAAATGAATTGTTTCCTGCAAAAGCCCCCTTCCTTTTTGCTCCTTTTTAAAGCCTTATGGGAGGGGCCATTCATCATCCACTTGCGGCCTGGTGTACATGCCCACTCACCTACCCACCCACCCACCAACCTACCCATCCATCCATCCATCCATCTATCTGCTTGCCTGCCCGCCCACCCACCCATCCATCCATCTATCCATCTATCCATCTATCCATCTATCCATCTATCCATCTATCCATCCATCCATCTATCTATCTATAATCTATCTATCTCTGTTTCTGTTTCTGTCTCTGTCTGTCTTTCCACATCTCTCTCTCTCTCCTGGGGCATCTTCTGCAGGATCCCCTTCAATCCTGGGAGAGCCCTGGGATACCTCGTTGAATTCCATTCCATTCCATCCTATTACCACTCCGTGTTATTGCAGGGATCGCCAATCTTTTGGACCTCAGGAACCACAAACTCATACTTTTAAATCTTGAGGACCACTAATATGATTTTTTTTAAAAAAGATAAAATATTTAATATAAAAAATTATTTTTATATTAAATTTAAATTTAATATTAAAATTAATTTTAATACAAAATGAATAAATATTTTTTTGAAGATAAAAATGCTGATTTAATTATAATAAAATCATAAAGACTTAATCAAAACTGTGGGGCAGAGCCTCATCCTCTGGGGGGAAAGATGATTTAATACTGCTGGGATTCAAAAGAAGCCACATGGTTCCTGGAGGCTGGGAAGATCTGGACAGAGAGGAACTGGCTTCCCCTCAAATGGAAGAAAAGCAGAGCCCCCCCCCCTCAATCTGGTCTCCTGTCATTTCATATCTCCCCCAAGTCAGAGGAAACCTCTCCTTCCTTTGCCTCTCCTTCCGGCCTGGAGTTAGGGGAGGGAAGGAGGGCCGGGCTGGAAGCACTGAGGACGACGGGCTCCTAATAACCAGGCAACACCCTCCATGCCAAAGTCTCCCCAAGACTAAGCTCCAGATTTCTCCTGCTGCTTCCAGGCAGAGAAGAGTCCCTCCCTATGTGGAGGCTGAAGGGGATGTGTGTCAAGCCCAGAAAAGCTAGAGTTCTCACCTGCACAAACAGGCTGGTTATTAAGAGGCCACCTTCCTCAATGCTCTTTTGGTCTGGGCTTTTGGTTCCCGCCCCATGCCAAAGGAAAGCCAACTGGACTTCTCCTTCCCTCCTACACTTCCCCCTGCTCCCATCCCCCCACTCAATCCTAGTTTGGGACAGAAGAGAGCATGCCGGAAACACGTGTTAGCATTTCCAACACATATTTCTCCAGTGCTCGCCCGCAATTCTTCCTGTTCCTCCAAACCTGGCTTCCTGAGGGGGGAGAGCAGCCCTGACATCTCTGCTGCCCCTCCCACAGGAAAAGAAAGCAAGCAGAAACAGCTCTCACTGGGGCAAAAGAGCAGAGGTCTCTTGCCTGTGTTTTCCTTAACCTTAGCTCTTTCACCCTAGTGAGAGCTATGTTTCTGGTCACTTCTCCTGTTTTCCCTGGGCAGTGATGGCTGGGGCCATTGTGGGGGGGAGTAGAGAAGAGCACTGAGGATGAGGAAACTGCCACCACCACTGCCGCCCCATTCCAGACCTCAAACTGGCTGATGAGCACAGATTTGCCCCCTCTGCCCCCTCCCACCATCACAGGCACACATTCTTCCCTCCTCCCTTCCTCTGGCTTCTGCAAAACCCCAGGTGAAAGCTTCAAATGCGCGCATGCTCCCATCTCTCCTCTCTCCCACCTCCCTTCTGTCCCACCTCTCCTCTCTTGGCAGACTGCAAAACGCCTGGGGAAAGCTTCAAATGCACACATGCTCTCCTCCACTAGCTGCCCCCCCCCACCTGCCCACTACCCTGTTGCCTTTGGCTTTACCTGTGCAAGCAGCAGTGAGCAGAAGTGTGGGTGTCATCTGCAAGGTATATAAAGACTGGAGGATGGATGATGAGGGCAGCAGGAAAAGCCAGCCATGCAAGGAGTGGCTGGGAGGCAAGGGGGTGGGGCTTAATCCCACCACTACACGGACCGGATAGGTTGTGTCAGCAGGACGTATCCAGCCCGCAGGCCTTAGTTTGAGGGCTCCTTCCCTATGGTAAGAAACAGAAGAGGTTCACTTTCTGGACCATTTTTAAGGGTATAATGAGGCCTGTGAAAGTTATATCTGGGTGTAGTTATAATGATTTGGGGTCATCCTATCATTTCACATGATTGTGAACATTTTCAGGTCTTCCCTCCTTTGAGCTTATCTCTTCCCTTTCTTCTTTCCTCTCTTTTTCACCTTTATTTTTTCCCCTCTGGTCAAACATAACATTGGCGATCCTGCACAAGTTTGATACTTCCATGGATGACCAGTTTGATACTATCTGGTGGAAATGGCTTCCGATATCAATGGTTGGGTGGTCAATGAAAACAGAAGCCAAAATCCATTGGTCCTTAGGGTCCTGCATGTCCAGGTGGACATAAGCCATTCCTGATTCTAATAAGCTATCAGGCATTTCTCCCTCTTGTTGCACAGTATGCTGAAACTTGACCAATTCAGAGGTTCCCACCCTATTTCCTGTAATGCCTCGAACAGATTCTTTTTGGTCCTATCATATTCATCCCAGTCAGGCCATTCTTACCAGGGCTACCTGTCCAGGTATAATAATTATGGGCCATCTAGCAATTTCTTCTGTTTTCTCAAAAAGCTTGAGGAATGTATCCTTTGTGGAAAAAAATATATGGAGCAGCTGTGCCACATCTCAATAATTTACTTGAGGGTTCCAATTACTGCCTGGGGTTCAAATCAAAAAGATGGGATGTCTTTTTTCCATATCACTAAATCTGAGGAGGAGAAAGGAGTATGTGGGAAGACATATTCTAGCTATCCTCTTCAACAGCCTGGAACTGAATGGCTTCTACATTAAGGGGCGGGGGCATAATTGTACCTCTCACTCATCATTGAGGTATGTAATATTTATACTAGTCTAGTTCCTGTCCCTTCTTTGGTTGGGGTTCTTCTGGTTCTGAGAGCTCATCCCAACAATACCAATATGGTAACTGAGAAGGTTTTAGCCTAGGTCTTAGCAAAAGTACTGAATTCTGGCCAAATCATTCCCCTGTCTCATCTTTGAGCAAAGACCACTCTTCATATAAACTATGTGCACATTTCTTTTTCATCTTTGAAACCTTTTTTGATCCCAGGCTTTTAGCAGTCTCCTTAAAGGAGACATCAGCAGGACCTTGGAATCAGAGCTTCCCATATTTTCAGGCAAGACTCTGATACTTATTCCTGTTACGCACAGTGAGTTTTCTTCCTTTACACTCCTGCAACCACAGAGAGACTCTTTCCTGTGATCCTATGTAAGACAGTCTTTCAGCCTTAACTGAGCAAAGCAATTTTTAAAGCCACACTAGCAATCACAAGGTGACTTTTAAGCCACCCTGGTCCTGAGCCCTGGTTTCAGACCACAGGGTGTCTGTGAGGACTCTGACTTCCTTTTCACAGAGTATGAGAGTCCCTCCTAGAAGAGTGGTATTTTGCTCAGAAACTTCAGTCATTTGTCCAAGTATAAATCCCTACTCACAACCTGCTTTCTTTCTGCACAATTTTCCTTCTCCTGATAGAGTCCCATGCTCTAGCCAATCTCTCTTGCTTTCCAGAATTTTCCAGTCATGATCCAGTGGGACTTGCAGCAAATCTGGGGCAGTTAGGAAAGGCACAAGGGAGGTGGGATCCAGCTGAGATGGATGAGGATCATTCCATCACTCTCCTCAGACTCTCCCAATGATTTCAGTATTCACCTCCTTTCTAACCAATTGTTGAGTGCAAAACTCAAAAACTCCCTTAACTACCCTTAAGCCACCTGGGAAGGATCTAGGAGCTTACCCACAGATGAAAGAGGTCTGTTGCCTGCAGGGTGACAACTTTCCAGGCATGGTACAGTGGCTGAGTTAGCTGGGAGTTCCTTCTTGGTCACCAAATTGTGGGAAGAAAGGTCCTCCAGTTCATTTTCTCCAGCCGGGACAATGCAATTAGCACTAATTAAGGAAATAAAAATCTGAGAAGTGAGCATATCAGAAAGGAGGTTTATTTTCAAAGCCAGAGATCCTAATGACAGCAGGTATGGGTTCTGGGACAGCTGTCAAATTGGTATAATAAATATAAGGTTTTTTACACTGTCTTTTACAGCATTTTGTAATTTTGAGTGCTTTTATTATTTGATTAGTTTATTTGTTTCACAAAAGTTTGTGATGGGTCTAAAGTATCAGCTTCCCTGGATTTTAAACCTGTCAAACCCATGATTGGAACATACTGGTAGAAGGATACAAGCTATTCAAAAAAAAAAAAAAAAACCCAGACCCCATAAAAGAGGAGGTGGAGTTGCACTGTATGTAAAGGACCACTATATTGCTACAGAAATGCATGAAACCAAAGATGAAAACCTCCTAGAATGCATATGGGTCAATATAAAAGAAAAAAAGGATGACATAGCCATAAGTGTATATTATAGACCACACAATCAAGCAGAAAAAATATATGTCCTTTTTGCCAACCAATTAACAAACATATGCAGGAAACACACAACAATAGCAATGGGAGACTTCAATTATCCTGATATCAATTGTAAAACTAATTCTGCACCAAGTGAGAAATCAAATAAGTTCCTAACCAACCTAGCTGACAATTTTGTTGTCCAAAAGGTAGAGGGTGAAACTAGAGGGACAGCCATACTGGACTTAATTCTTACAAACAGAGAAGAAGCGATAGAGGGAATTGAAACTACAGGAATCTTGGGTGAGAGTGACCATGTCATACTAGAATTCAACATAACACAAACACAAGCAATAGAACATAATGACACCAGAGTCTTGGATTTTAAAAGAGCTGATTTTAATAAACTCAGAGAGAACTTGGGAAAGATTCCATGGATGAAAATCCTAAAAGGGAAAACAACTCAAGAATCTTGGGAAACTCTGAAAAGTATGATCATAGATAGACCAGTACAATACCACTGAGAAAGAAAAACAAGAAATCCAAGAAGAAACCAGCATGGCTGCAAAAAGATCTCTCTGGCAAATAGAAAGAAAAAAAGGACAAGTACAAAAAATGGAAAAAAGGACATACAACTAAGACAGGATATCAGCAGATAGCCAGAATCTGCAAAGACGAAGTCAGGATAGCAAAGGTTCAGAATGAATAAAGATTTGTGACAAACGTCAGAGATAATAAAAAAAGTTTCTTCCAACATATAAATAACAAGAAAAAAATCAGGGAAACAATTGGTCCACTAAAGAGAGAAGACAGCAAGGAAGTAACAGGCAACAGAAAGAAAGCAGAACTGCTTAACTCATTCTTTGTATCTGTCTTCATGCAAAAAGAAACTATAGCTCCACCCACCAAAAACATAACTGTAAAGGACAGACCAGAAATAAAAGTTAAAATAAGCAAAAAAATAGTAAGAGAACATCTGTCTGATCTTGATGAACACAAATCACCGGGGCCTGATGGATTACATCCCAGAGTTTTAAAGGAGCTAGAAGGGGTCATCTCAAAATCACTGCACCATATCTTTTAAAATCCTGGAGCACCGGAGAACTACCAGAGAACTGGAAAAGAGCTGATGTGATTCCCATGTTCAAAAAAGGAAAAAAAACAGACCCAGGAAACTATAGACCAATCAGCCTAACATCAATACCTGGGAAGACACTGGAAAAGATAATAAAAAAACAGATCTGCCAACATCTAGAAACAAGTAAAGTAATAACTACCAGTCAGCACAGGTTTGTTAAGAACAAATCATGCCAAACCAATCTTATTTCATTCTTCAACACAGTGACTAAATTAGTAGACCAGAAAAAAACTGAGGACATAATATATTTAGATTTCAGCAAGGCATTCAACAAAGTAGACCACAACCTTCTTAGTAAGCTAGAAAAAAGTGGAATAGATGGACTTGCAACTGGCTGGCAAACCATACTCAATGAGTAGTCCTTAATGGGTCTAAGTCTACATGGAGCAAGGGGGTGCCACAAGATTCTGTCTTAGGCCTAATACTTTTCAATTAATGACTTAGATGAGAGAATAGAAGGGGAACTTACCAAATTTGCAGATGATACTAAGCTGGCAGGAATTGCTAACACCCAAGAAGATAGGCTCAAGATCCAGAGGGATCTCAACAGACTAGAACATTGGGCCATATCTAACAAAATGAAATTCAATGTAGAGAAAAGTAAAGTCCTACATTAGGCAAGAAAAACCAAAAGTACACATATAGATTGGGTGAAACCAGGCTCAATAGCAGTAACTGTCAGAGGGATCTTGGAGTCTTAGTGGACAATCAGCTAAATATGAGCCAGCAGTGTGCAGCAGCAGCCAAAAAAGCTAAGCAAAAAAATAGTTGTATTAACAGAGGGATACAATCAAGATCAAGGGAAGTACTAATACCACTCTATAAAGCCTGAGTAAGACCACACCTAGAGTACTGCATCCAGTTTTGTTCACCACTATAAAAAAAATATTGAGACTCTAGAAAAAGTACAGAGAAGAGCAACCAGGATGATTAGGGGACTGGAAACTAAAGCATATGAAGAATGGTTACAGGAACTGGGCTTGGCTAGTCTGGTAGAGAGAAAGACCAGTGGAGACATGATAGCAGTCTTCCAATATTTGAGGGGCTGCCACAGAGAGGAAAGGGTCAAGCTATTTTTTAAAGCACCTGTAGCCCAGACAAGGAATAATGAATAAGGAGAAATTTAACCTGGAAATAAGGAGAAACTTTCTGACAGTGAGAACAATCAACCAATGGAACAGGTTACCCTCAGAAGTTGTGGGAGCGCCATCACTTGAGACTTTCAAGAAGAGATTGGACTGCCATCTGTCAGAAATGGTGTAGGGCCTCCCGCTTGGGTGTGGGATTGGACTAGATGACCTACAAGGTCCCTTCCAACTCTGATTATCTGTTATCTGTTAACTAATTTAATTCTTTTATCTTGACTCAGTCTCTTGCTTCTAGTGAGCCCTCTTTTTGAATAGGCAGGCTTGAGTCAATGTTTCCACTTTTCACAATGACTAGAGTTATTCAAGTTCATGCTTGAAATATTGTTTCCTTTCTTTAAGCTAAGATATGTATCAGTTTGCCTGCAGCTAACATCTGACAGCTTAGAGAGAGAAAATGGAAATGTTCTTTTACTTTTAGTGGCATCTGTGTTTCTTTTCCTGCCTGTTCAATTTTGTTGGATACAACAAAATAATACTTATCCAAACTTCAGAGATTGTTTGTATTCTTGAGACATAAGCCACCACATAATATTGTCTTGTTTTATTCAATTTTAAATATCTTGGTAACAAAAACAATTTTTGAGATGGATTACAGAAAGATAGCAATTTAGGCATAGGTGTAAAACTGTTTTATAAAAATCACAATAATACATGTATGCAGAATAAAGTGCAACAATAAAAAGATCAGAGAAGAATGTTTAAAATGTAAAAAAATGTATA
The DNA here is from genome assembly GCF_049901715.1 of Pseudonaja textilis. Taxonomy (NCBI): domain Eukaryota; kingdom Metazoa; phylum Chordata; class Lepidosauria; order Squamata; family Elapidae; genus Pseudonaja; species Pseudonaja textilis. The sequence continues at coordinate 49,197 of NW_028262660.1, read as the reverse complement.
TAATTATAAGTATCTACATCTCTGTGATTGTATCTATGTCTGTGCATGTAAAAACTGCTACCCATGTAAATCAAATACCAGAAGAAAGAAAGAAAGAAAGAAAGAAAGAAAGAAAGAAAGAAAGAAAGAAAGAAAGAAAGAAAGAAAGAAAGAAAGAAAGATAGGTAGGTTCCAACATGTAGTAAAGACTTCTACAAATAGTCTAAGCATAAGAAAGAAAGACATCTCATGGATCACATGTATGTTCATTATATGGATCAAATGTTCATCATATGGACTTTTCATAAGAACCATTTTCCCTGTCTTAAACCTATCCATTTGATTTCTTTTTCCTAAAGGAAGAACTTAATATTTATCTCTATTAAATTTCAGTCTGTTAAATTTCAATCTATTATTCTCAGTCTTTTTTATTAAGATTATTCCAATATTTTCCCATCTCCTAAAGCAAAGTTTCTCAACTTTGGCAATTTTAAGTTTAAGATATGTGGACTTCACTTTCCAGTCTTCCCCAGCCAGCATGCAAGTTGAAATCCACAAATCTTTTTTTTTTAAAAAAAACAAGTTTTATTGATTTTACAAACAAACAAACAAAACAAAACATCATTAAACATTAAAACATAAAACCTCTTTCCATTGTAAATCTTTACAAGGCAGGTAACACATTGCTTTATATCACATACTTATAATTTATCCCATTTCCATATAAACACGTAAATTCCCTTTACCAAATTCCACATTGTTTCTCTTTAATCATTATTCAATCATATTTCCTTTCTAATTTATCTGCTATTCAATCATCACATTTATATTTTCCTCTGGCTTGTTTATAATTGTTCTCATCTAGTCTTCCCCCAAGATTTTATTATTTAATTCTTAATTGGACACACACACATAAGACATAAACATAAAAACATAAAACTTCCTTGTAGAAAGTAACTTGGCCCCAGATTACCTCTTTTTGTATGGACTTCAATTGAATTCATGCTCTTCTTATATACCATTACCTATCTTATTTACCATTCTATATCTATTATATAACTCCTCTCCACTTTTGCCTCGTCTTAATTCTGTTTTATATATTTAATCTTGCTTTTAAAAAAATATTTTTATATCTTTTGTCCATTTACATCTGTCTCATTTCCAATATAAAAAAGAATAGTTTCCCCTGGAATCACTAATCAGAGTATGATGCCTTTCTATCATTCCCCTAAATTAAAATTTAAAATAACACCTAAATCCCAATCAGATTCTGCTTAGTACATTCTACTATTTCAGAAACCAATACTACAATAATAAATCCATAACAGTCAACACATTAATCCATTCAACTCTATATTTAAACTAATATTTTAAACATTCCCTTTAGTATTTTATTAAAACTTAAAATCATTCATTATTAAACATTTTAAAGTTATACCTTAATATTTTAGTCTTTTATTAGATCTTAAAAAGTTCTGATTATCTACTTATAATACAAATACCACTATTACAATACTCATGTGTACTTTGCAGAATCCCCCCCCTTTTTTAAAAAAAACCCATACATTACCCATTATCCCTAAAAATATTTCTTTTATCCATCTTGTTTTATACCTTTATAACTTTTTCCCCCCTTTTCCCTTTCCTTCTTAGCCCGCCTAAACTTTTTACCCCCTCCTCTCCAAACCTCTGCCTTTTTGATTTTCCCTTTCTGTTGCATTCCTCTTTCCTTTTGCTTTCTAGCATTCTGTTGTTTTTGCATCTACTTTTTCTCTTTCATAAATATTTTTTTATTTCTTAAGTCCTTCCTTTTCGCTCCTCTCTTTCTCCTTTCTTTCTTAGTCACACCATTTAGTTCATTAAAAATGGCTTCTTCTTCCTTGGCTTCTTCCAGCTGTTGTTTAATTTGCTGACACATGACAAGCGCCATATCTAGGAAACCAAGGGCTTCTCCCATACCATCTTTGCCTTCTTTCCTTATTTTTAAATATTGTTTTTTTAGTTCATCAAAAGATAGAGCCATTTTAAACTGTTTCTTCTTCTTTTTCTGTATCCTCTTCTTATTATTAAGCCAAACAGTTATTTCCAAACTTAAAACAGTTCCCAAAAGTCCCAAAATCCCACAATCATCAAACAGTCCAGGCAGAGTACAAACTTCTTTTTACAATTTCTCTTCTAGGGGTGAAGTCAAATTAGGGAAAGAAAAAACGTCCAGTCTGTGCTTTAAATCTTTTTTAGAATTAATTTCTATTCTCTTTATCTTCAAGGCATCTCCTCCAGCAAAGTCTTAGAGTAAAAAAAAATTTTTTCCAAGCCTCTCCCTTCCCACTTATAACAAAGGAGTTTAGGTTTTACCTTCTATCAAAAGGCAGGTTTCCCTTGTCCATTTGTTAATTCCATAAGGGAGGGAGAGTAACTTCCCTTTTCATCACTTTTCTTCGCCGCTGAAAACATCAATCGGGAACATTGTAGAGTCTAGAAAAAAGCCAATACTTTCCCAGGTGTTGAATATGTCCTTAAGGTCCCAGTTCGACCAAGAAAAAACTTTCATTTTAAAACTCCTTCTTCTTCCTCCTGCACATTCTTTATCCAGTTGCCGGCTTCTTTATGGCAGACATAAAGACCGCCGCTCCACCGTCTTGAGAGAAGGGGGCTATTGCCGGCTGGGGAGGGGGTTTGCGATACCCCTCCACCCCTGTCCGGATCCCCCCTTTCTTCAGCTGCCCCAACAGGGCAGCCTTAGCCTCCAAATCCGTCAGGATTGGAGGCACCAAGGCAGCTAGCACAGCAGGGATCATAGAGAAAAGCAAATCCCTGCTGTCACCAAAGCCGACAAACCGGAAAAATCGAAATCCACAAATCTTAAACTTACTAAAATTGAGAAATACTGTTCTAGGATATCAACTGTCCCGATCAGTTTGATGATGCAAATTTAATAACAATTCCTTTTATCTCTTAATCCAAGTAATTAAAGACATTGCTCAATTAGCAATCTGGCCTTGGCCTTGGAGAACTGAAGGTTTTAAACTCTTTTTTTAAAGTATTTTTATTTGTTTCAATTAAGCTTGAGATAGACTTTTCATCCTTCAACAACTCTTCAGAAAGCTCTGATAGAATGTATTTTATCTTTCTAGAAAAGACTGGACTTTGAGTATCTTTGTCTGTTGTTTTCTTTTGCCATCTTCACTGAGCAAGTGCTGCTCCAGTTTTTCCCCCCTCTTAATTTATTTAAAGCAACTCTGAAGAAGTTCTTCTATTATTAATATATTGCATCTAAATTAACTTCAGTCCATTCTGAGAGTTAGTCTTCCTGATAGCCTTCTCTGAAGTTTAGAGTTGCCTTAGTAATTTGATCTCTTTTATCTCTTATATGTGTCCTTGATTTTCAGATTGTTCATTGGGCATTTTTGGAAAGCACAATGTATATTTGTTCTCTAAGACAAAAGACAGGATTTTTAGGTGAATTATTCAATGACCTCTTGGTTCTATGATGGAAAGTGAGATAATTGCTAATACAATCAGCAAATGGTTGCATCACATGAAATCCTACAAGGCTCAAAATATTATACAAGAGTATCTGAAAATTTGGAAATGTCTTTAGTACACAAAAGATATAGAGAATTCATATGCCTCTGTGTGCATATTTGGTTTCCTGACATAGAGCATAATGTGCTCAAAGGTTCTGAAATTTCATCACTAGAATATTTTTTTCTGTGTTAGAAATCGGGGGGTGGGGGGGAGGGAGATAATTAAATATCAATAGGATTTAGTGTCAACTGTCCAAATAGCATTTCCAGAAAAAGAAATTCCTGGGACATAATTTTACCAAGAGTATAACACTTCACTGAAAAACTACATTGGCACAGAAGAAACAAAACCACCTCTGGATTTCCCACACAAATGTAAACATAGTTATTTCACCCTTTCCCTCTGGGACACCCAGAGTTCATTGTGTCCACCAATTGCTTCTGTTTATTTTGTTTGAGAAAACAGCTAGGCATGTTGAAAGCTTCCAGAGATACCTCAGTTACTTAGATACCATTCCCCCACCTTTTCATTCCATTCCACTGCCTCCTCCCCTTGTTGTCAAGTTGTGAGAGAAGGAGAAAATATAGATGAACAGATGAATCAGTCTTGACATGCTGACCCCCTGGAAGAAGGGTAAACCTGGAATAAGAGTAAACATATATACACATTATTACTCACAAACCAACTGCTGCTGCCTTTCCTATTGGGCTGTTGAGGATACTCAGTGTGAAATTTCTTAACTAACCTCACTGCCCTAACATCTGGGGCAACCACCCGGTCAGTGTCTGTTAATGGGTAACCTTTCCACAATATTTATATTTCTCCTTTGTGATATTGTGAGTCAAGAATCTTTTTGAACTCATAGTGATGCTCTCCCTTTAGTAAGATGGGAAGAAGAGGTGGTTCTTTGACTAGCCTCAAACCAGATCCCCAAAAAAGTTTTAAAAGGCTGCAATGAAACACCAGATGAACTCACCTGAGGCTTCTTGGAAACTTCAGCTCTATTGTCCCTGGATTCATGATCTGGATGATGTGGAAAGGCCCCATATATTTGGGACCTAACTTTTGGCAAGGCTGCCTCAGGTTTAGGCATTTGGTAGACAACTACACCTTATCTCCCAGACTAAACTCTTGCTGGGGGGGGCGGGGGGCTCTATTCTGATTTGCTTACCTTTTTTGACTAGCCTTACTTAGTGCTTACCTTTTTTGACTAGACTTACTTAGTGCCTTGTGCACAGTGGTCCATGTGGATTTAATGTATCCATCCAATCAGCCAATGAACCTATGGGATTGGGCTTCCTGTGGGAACTCTGGCATGAGCATGAACTCAGTCCACTTTGAAAGGAGTAAAATCTACACCGCTATGCACCAAGTTGTTATGTGCCACCTCTACAAAAGACAAGAGTTTGACCCAATTAGGCTGCTGATAATTTACATAACAGTTCAGATATTGCTCTACAAATGAGTTGCTGGGTTCAGCAGCCCCATTGGTGCTTGAATGATAGGCCAGAGCTAAGTCCCTAGAAGGAGCCTATTCCTGCCAAAAGTTTCTTTTGAACAGAATTCATTCTGAATGCCATGTTTCATATAAGGGTAATTTTTTATATTTTTGAACAATGTTTTGTGATTGTGGTGAAGTGCCACATTCACTTCCAGCTTTACCAGATTCATCTTTCTTCCTTACCATTAAATTCAAAATGGAGTAGCAGAGCACAGTCCACAATGCCTCACTGGTTTAGCAGCTTCACTCTCCTTAGAAAGAATCACTACTCTTTGTAAGCTTGGTTGTGTCAGTGGCATTAAGTAAACTATTAAAAGATCGCATGCCATAACATTGGGGCGCCAGCTCTGCCCTCCAAGAGATCTTGGTTTATAATCAAGGCAAATGCAGATACATTTCATACAGTTTCTCCCCAAATATCATTTAATATGGACACTCTTTTCATAGAATGCCTTGGTCTGCAGTTGAATCTACTTGCCAGTGGAAAAAACCTCTTGACTTTTAATTGTCCAGTTTTTAGAAAAATAAAGAATACATTGCAATATTAATTTGACTAAGTTGTGAAAGTAGGTTATTTAATATGGTGTTTACATTCCAAATACTAACTCTTTTCTTTTCCTGCATTCTTCACTGAAATTTCCTATTGTCCATTTTAGTTAATAATTAAAGAATTTCTGTTAAATAATTCTCCCATTAATCATCACTAATATATAGATTGGCATTGATCCACATCATGCTTTTGAGGTCACTTGCATCAAGCAATGAGTTATATTACTACAACTAATTCCAACAGCATGTGAGTATATCATATCAGAAGGCATTAAAACATAAATTAATATGAGTCATCTGTGAATCCATCTGCCACCGATGGGCTAAAGTGAAAGGTGTTTTATAGAGGCATTGGATTTAATAAAACTGTGTTTCCAGAAATTTGAAATAGGGAAATTTAACAATGCAGTAGAAGACCACATTACAAAACAGAAATCTCATTCCATTCATTGCAACTATAGTTTGAAAAGCTGTTCATTTGAGACTGAAGAACAAGCCTATCTCTTGTTTAAATCATGGAAGCAACTTCTGTGTGGCTATAGACTGATATCAGAATGAGCAAGGCCATTTGATCATTACATGAGGACAGACATTTGAGTCCCAAAATTCCAATAGATTGACCAAAGGCACTTTCCTCTAATGGAGAAGATATTCTTCTAGGTCTGGTCATGCTTCCAAAATTTTTCAGAATCAATGATTCATTAAAGCAGACCATCAGTTTTCAGACTTCTACACAAACCTAGGGAAAAAAAGAGATGGCCCTGCTTTAACATATACATTAAATTTAATGGGCAGGTTTCTTAAAATAGCAGGAATTTATGGCTTACATGGAAACCTAAAAAAATCAAACTATATTAATATCAGAGACACTTTGTACTTGAAAGAAATCCAAAAGGACTGAAGCATTTCTTCCTAATCATATCTGACATATGCTCACAATCCTAATTAATTTTAGAAAAAAATCCTTTTCAGGTATCTTTCAAGCACCGTACCACTCTGAATCTCTTGCCACCCTAGAATTAGAACAACTTATCCATGACTGTGTCCTATCCCAGTCCACCAAGCCCCTTTTGTCATTCCCCAATCAACATTTTGACTGTTCCCAACAATGTCAATAGTGTCCAACTCAACAATATCATTACTCCAAGCCATGAAGCAGTCAACATAGCATGGCAAGGGTTCTGGTCATAGTGGCATCAGTGGCAGGAATTGTGGCTTCATGATCCTGTGCTGAATACTCCCTTCAGAGGGCCGAATACTCCCTAGAAGGGAGGTGAAGGAAAGAAGGACTCTCTGGTGGTTGCAGAGAACAGCAGCTCTCCTACATGACCTGGAGAAAACTCTCTAAACCCGAAGTCAAAGAGCAGTGGCAGCCATCATGGCCACCACCCAGCTGGGGCAGCCAAAGCAATGAAGATAGAGCAGGAGCAAGTAGAGGAACAGTGTGTGGGTGAGATTAAGCTTGGTTTTTACCTAAAAGAGATCCCCAAAGTAATGATTTTTTTTGGGGGGGGGAGGACTTTTAAAAGAGTAACTTTCATGACTAATGGGCATTTCAGCCCTGGAAAAAATAGGAGTAAGGAAGAAACAAGGAGTTTTTCTTTGAAAGCATTGAATTTTGGATTAGCTTTAAATGCTGGAATTAATTATTGGATAATCTAAATGCTGGACCTGGCTTAACTAAATAATTGACTTTGTTTAGAAATAAATGGATTTTGATTGTAATCAATAGCTGTGGGGGGGAGGGGGGGGAGACAGCATGGAAATTTGAGAGGAGACCGCCATCTGCTGACAATTGGAAGACAAACCATATCCCTATTACTCTGGACATCTTTGGATGTGGACAGAGATTCTTTATTGTAGAACGGTTATCATCCCTATGACTGGAGTTGAAGGAATAGTCATGGAAATGAGTGCACTTTTTCAAGAGGTGACCTTGATCTTCAAAAGTATTAGCCTTAAATGGATGGCATGGATGAGAAAATGGAAAATATCTTACAAAGAACAATAAAAAAGATCAAACTGCCCTTGAAATGGTGGAAGTAATAGAAAGACAAGATGAAAAAAATCCCAGCAAACTGAATACGAACAAGGAACAAATGTAGATCAGAAAATGAGAAAATGAAGCGAAAGCTCAACAAAGAGGAAGACCAGATAAATGGCAATGGAGAGGAAAAAACAGAGGAATTGGTCAAATGAACAGATAAATCAAAGATTGGGGTAAAAAATAGGACTGACAAATCAGCTGATAAAGGAAGAAAAATTGAAGAAAATAAAACAGACAAATCAACAAATGAGCAAATAGGAAGATATTGTGGATAAGGAGACTAGAATATGAGCAGATATGTGGGATAAATGTTGTTACAACAATGTAATCAGAGAAATGCTTAGATTAAATAAGAAAGATATAGATGAAGATAAAGATGAGAAGCGTGGGAAGCACAATTGAGGGCAAGAGACAAGGGATAGAAAGAATTGTTACCCACATATTAAGAAAGCTAGATTGTAAGTGGGAGAAGCAGAAATAAATTAGATAAGGGAAGTTTTGTCTTCTTTCTCTTATGGGATCAACACTGTTCACACATAATATAGATGTATATTAAAATAAAATAGAAAGGGAGAGGAGGAGAGAAAAAGAAAAGAAAGGAGAGGGAAGTAGAGAGGGGAGAAGAGGAGAGAGGGAAGGAAAGGGAAAAAATAGAAAGATTAAAGGCTTATAGCTCTTAGGCGTCTTTTTCTTAATCTAGGCTCAAATAATATAAAAAGAATTATTTACATTTGATTGTGATAAGAAGTATCAATATTGTGGTAAATTGGATTACTAAATAATAGATAGAAAGACTAAGGGTTTGTAGATGTTAGATATCTCCTTTTTATGTAAGGTTTAAATAATATAAAGAGGATTACATTTGATTGTGATAAAGAATACTAACATTGTGGTAAATTGGATTAATATGGATGGGTCTGGGATCAACACTGTTCACACATAATACAGATGTATATTAAAATAAAATAGAAAGGGAGAGGAGGAGAGAAAAAGAGAAGAAAGGAGAGGGAAGTAGAGAGGGGAGAGCAGAAGGAGAGAGGGAAGGAGAAGGAAGTGGAGGTGGGAGGAGAAAGAAAGAGGGAAGAAGAAGGAAGTGGAGCTGAGAAGGAAAGGGAGGGAAGGAGAAGGAAAGATGGAAAAAGATAGATTGTCAATGCAAAATTGAAAATATGAGGAGAGGGGAGAGGAGGAGAGAGGAAAGGGAAGTAGAGAGGGAAGGAGAGAGAAAGGAAAGAGGGAAGGAAAAGGAAGTGGAGGAGAGAAGGGAAGAGAAGGCAGGGAAGGGGAAGGAAAGAGATGGATTGTTGATGTATAATTGAAAATATGATGTATTATAAGGGAAAATGCATAATAAAAAAATATATTTAAAACACAGCATAACAAAATTCAAAGCACAGGGAGATTAACACAATCTAAGAAGCAGGGCACAAAGAAGTCAAGGGCTTCAAGGAAATCCAAAGCACATATGAACACAGAATTGCAAACAATTGTCTCCGATAACCAACTTCCCCCATTCTATTCCCTTAAATCAATCCCCATCTGGAGTTTCTCATTAGGAGGGATGAAGCTTTAAGTTATTTTCTTGTGAATAGCCTCACCCACCTCTGCTGAATCTTGTGGTGCTCACTCCCCTTGTCTGTGGCTCAGAAGGGGTGGTAGCTGTTACTCATCTGAGTCGGCCCGCTGCTGCTATGCCTCCCTGACCTCTCCTTTTCTGCTTTCACATGTGCCTGCTTATCTGGGAGATTGCTCTCCCCACTTCCCGAAGTTCCTAGGACTGCATGATTGTCAAACATGGAGTTCTCTGCAGTATCTGGATGTCTCCGGCTCCATTTCACACTCATCCTCAACATTGGAGCCTCCCAAAAGAGACTGTCTTCATTTTGTTCATGATTAAAAGCAGTTTCAAATAGATCTATGTGCCATGTGAAAACCCAATTTTGAAGTCTTCAAATGATGGCTCCTCTTAAGTATGAGGCTACCCATTTCTCAGGAACTTCTATGATAACCCTCTTTGAAACCATATGGGCATTGCCCCCTGACTCATAAATAGTGCCCAAGCAGGCAAACTTATCATTCAGACAGAAACTTGCAAAGCTACAGCTCAAGTTTGCTACAGCTCAAGTTTGACACCAGGGATGTCAAACTTGATTTCATAGAAGGCCACAACACTCAGTGTTTGATCCGCTTCTGGAGCTCCATATGGTTCACATCTGCCTGACGGCTGGGTTGTTTCCAGATGATTGGTGGGCAGCTCTGGCATCTTTCCGTGGGTGGCTCCCATAACTGGCTGCCAGATGGTGGCTACTGGTGGCTGTGAGAGAGGGATGGCAACCAAGTAACTTCCATCCTCCCAATGTAGCACAAATCAAAATACCGATACTTCTTTATGCTGATGATACTGCTATTATTTCACAAACCCCTACTGAACTCAAGAGAGCTATTTCAGCAACGTTAAAATACTGTAGACAAAATAATCTGACCCATAAATCGAAAATCCTACTTTTTCCTAAAAGAGCTATTCAATACTCTTGGAGACAAGGATACAATCTAGAAAAGGTTAATACATCCAAGTATCTTGGCGTGGTTTCCCATATGAAAGGTATTTGGAAGGCACATCTGGAGCACACAATGCAATCAGCACTTAGGTGCTCAAATGCTGTCAAACACTTTTTTTACACAGGCAGAGGACAATTAGTCCTTGCAGCTTTAAAACTTTTTGAGGCTAAAACAGTGATGCAAAGAGTCTTTAGAAACCATACAAACAAAATTCCTACAATCCATTTTAGCTGCACCTAGTGGGACATCAAATGAATAATTGAGGATTGAGATAGGAATGCATCAAATTCAGGTGAGAGCCTGGAAGATAATTTACTGGATGAAAATTCAATACTTCCTGGAGGGTTTGACTCCTTTAGTCCTGATAGACAATTTTCTGCAAACAGGTGATAGAACATAAGCTGGCCTTCTATAGACTTTCCCCACTGTTTTTAATATCCCTAGGCTATTATCAAGCCAAGCAAATGGTTTCCAATAGAATAAGAGATGCCGAGTTTCAGTTAGAACTCAGTAAGATATCTCCTCACAGCAGAAATTGGATTGAATTGGGTGTTTTAAGTTTGGCACGTGGGAGAGAAGAGGCAGAGACAGGTTAACTCTAACAAGGCTTTATTGCTAACTTGTATCTCAGCCATGGCTAGCCACAAGCTAACTTAGCAGCCAGCTGAGAGAGAGAGAAAGAGACAGCTGATTCCATTTGACATTCCTTCTTTTATACAGAGCTGTCAAACGGTTCAACCAACCAGGGGCTTCTCTGGCTCCCACTCAAAGAGTGGACTGGAGTGAGGACTGTTGTTGGACACAACACTCCTTTCCCCTGGAACTGCGCATGCATAACTGTCCAGGTAGGCAGAGTGATGCCTCACTTACCCTGATCGTCTCAGTCCTGCTGGAGTTGGCAATGGAGAAGGACCTGTTGCTGCGCTAGAGCTTTCCACAAGGGGTGGTGTTGGTTCTTCTCCCTGGGCAACCTCGGTTGGCTGAGAGAGGACCTGGGATGTAAGTGGGACACTCTTGGGGGACAGCAAGCAGGCCTCAGCTGTCAGAGGTGCAGCTTCCTCAGGTAGGGCCTCCATGAGAGACTGCTGTTCATGTTCGGCCGAGGGACTTTGGTGTTGTCCCCCTCATTATCCATGACTTTGGCCTCCTTCTGGATTGGACCTGCAGGGGCACTCCAATGGCTTCTTAATTGGCTGGCACCATACTGCTGGCGCCATAGTCTCCCATAGGCCAAATCTTACTCTTTATAACTTAGGGCCTGTTATTTTTTTCCACCCACTCGGGCAACCATAGGGGATTTCATGCGTAATTGTGGGAGTAGACTAGTCTGAATGTCCTCACTCTGCTGGTCAAGTGTAGGGGTGCTCTAGGGCCATAGGTAGGGTGCAGCCAGTCAAGGGGAATTTGCAGTCTCCTTCCCATCAGTAATTCGGCTGGGGTGAGGTTGGTGGTTGCATTAGGGGTGGTGTGCTGAGCTAGTAGATACTGGGCTACCTTAGTTGACCAGTCCCTTTCTGTCATTCTGCCCAGGGCCTCTTTAGCTAATCTTACTGTCCTCTCTGGAAGCTGGATGGAATGGGGATACCATGGCATGCCTAATTCCCCTTTGAGCCAGGAACAACTCGAAGGGGGTGGATGTGAATTGGGGGCCATTATCTGAAACCAGGATGTCTGTGGGATGGCATCTAAGGCTTGGCCTACAGCTTCTGAAGTGGTTGACTTGAGGAGGACCAGCTCTACCCATTTGGAAAATGAATATATTAAGACTAGAATGGTCTTTCCTTGCATGGGGCCTGCTAAATCCACATGTACCCTAGACCAAGGCATTTTAGTGTCTTCCCCCTCCCCTGGAGTTGCAGCTGGGGGTGGGGGCCTGGACATCTGTGCAAGATTTTTGAAAAAGTGAGAGACACCCACAAAAATACACTGACAAAAAGAGAACATAGAAGAGAGAGTTAGAATATAGAGACATATTTCTTTCCATAAGTTCCTAGAATCCAGGCAACCTTAAAGAAGCTGAAACAGAAATACACTGACTCTTTCTCCATCATTAGAGTCATCAATCCAGTGATGGTGGAGCTAAAGCTCTCAAAACCATTCAAACATGTCCATCCCATTTTCCATTGCAGTCTATTAGCATTGCATCCCACAATGAAGCCACCCCCACCTCCCATCCTTATTGAAGGAGAACAATATTTCAAGGTCAAGAAAATCTTTGACTCACATACTGACAGAGGTAAACTTCAGTACTTAACCCTTTGGAAAGGTTTCCCTGAAACTGAGTGGATTGATACCCAACATGTGTAGTCCCCATGCCCCTTTCACAAATTCTATAATGAATACCCTGATAAACCACACTAAAACTCTAATCCTTTCTTTTTGTTCTTTCTTTTTCTTGGGTTTAGTCCTTTTATCATAGAGGTAGAACTGCCATATTGAGTTTCAGCTTTAGCATCAGTTTGCTAGGTGCCAGCCTAACATAAACTATGGGGGAGGGAGTTGCTGTAATCATGGAGAAGGGGTGGAAACCCACACTATCCATTGTGCCATCATTCGAAATCATCTCATCACTCATTGCCAGAGACCAGGGAGAAGAAATTCAACCACTAACCCATCAGAGCAGGAACTGTTGCCAAAACAAACTCTTTGAATCCAACTGAACAATAAATAGATAACAAAGAGGAGGAATTGAGAAAAGGGAAAACTAATTAGGGAATCTTTATGAGTAAAGTGTACTCTACCATAAACACTTGGTCAAAATATAACTTTTAGTAAAAGTATGGAGTCAAAGATATTTCTTTCCTAAAGATCCAAGTCAGAGCAGGTGTGACAATGGATATCATGGCACTCAGGCAGTAGTGGACACTGTTTGGTACATGTAGTATGCTCCTGGAGTATACCATGGAGGCTACCCAGATGATAACAAAACACCTAGCCAATAAGGCATCAAGGAAGACACCACACACTCAGGAAGAAGATGGTGTGCACAATGATCATTCCAAAAATACAGCTAGGCTTCCAGTAGAAGATTAACTCACAACCTTTCCCTGCTGCCATGCTATCTCCACTGCAACTGCTTGCCATATCCTAAAAGATATGTACCCAGTACATTGGTCAATCAGTAGACAAAATTGTTTTGCACTTCATTTCATACTTTCTACAAATTTTGTGCATCATTTAAAACTTGCATCCTCCTTATTACCTGCAGTATCCTGTCTCAGTCAACAGAGGGGGGCAGAGCACCTTTGGAGTTAAGTGTTTTTTATTTCACAGAACCAATCCTGTAGTCACTCTGGCCCCAACTCTATGTGTACAGTCTTTTAAAGTCCATTCCAAGTGATCTGGATGTAACAACGATAATGGAGGCAAGTCAAGCCACAGTCTTTTCTGTGCCTAAGTCACGGAAAAAATGCCAACAGGATGACAGCCTATAGTTGGGGTTCAAAGTACAGCCAAGGCAAACATGGTTTCAGTGGGTTCATGACTCCAACAGGCTCCAAACCCTGAGGTAAATAGGCAGTGACAGATGCACCTCATTAGGTGAGACTGCATCCTTGCAAGTAACTCACCAATCTCCATTGCACCTCCCTCCATTTCACTCTGCATAAATCTGAATTATCATGGGTCACAGAGAATGGGCTCTCTGGCAAAGGACTTCAGGGCTTTGAAAGCATCCTGCTCTGCCTGAGCCCATACAAACTTCATTTCATCCCTTTCCTCAGGAGACTAGATATGGGAGCAGTGAGTGCAACAAATGGAATGAAGGCCCAATAATAGGGAAGTCCAGTGAATATAATTGGAGTTTCTGATCTAAACTTTCTCAAAAAGTGGGACCAAATGTATAGTAAGCAGTTGGGATAAAGGATAGCCTTGCCTATTACTTAGAACAACCACAGGCCCTAATGATAAAAGCTTGTATAATTAACAACTTGCTGGTGTAGAAATGCAATGAATTCAGAGGATTTGAAATATGATGTAGTAGGAAGTGAGTCTGAAATAATATTCCATATATTGCATTGTATCAGATTGTTGCAGTTGGATTATTAATGCACTATTCTTCTGTAAAGACTATTGGCACAGTGAAATAACAAATAGCATATTGAGCAGCTTAATGTGTCACTATATAATAGAAAGCAAGAGGAGAAGAGGAACTTTTTAATTGAAAGATCACAAATGCAACTGCACTGAGAGAGATTCCTTCTTAATCATTTTTCTGATGTTGTCAGATTGGTTGTCTCTATCAAAATGTAAGATGGAATGGAATTACACTGACCTGGCAGTAAATAATCCTAATTTTCCATGGTTGAATTATTTTCTAATTTTCAACAATAAAATAATTTTTTTTAAAAAAAAAGCAATTAAGCCCAGGAGACATTGGACATATTTGGCATAGTGGTGGTGGGTGCCATATTTGCAGACCCTTGATTTTTTCAGGGTCTATTATAATGCTGGTAGGGAAGATCTGTTCTGTTCTATTTGGATGACATTCTCATATACATTGAGAGTATGGAGGAATACATAAAAGTTAGTGCGTGTGGTTCTGAAAAACCTCAGAGCTGCTGAACTAAATGCTAAATTGTCCAAATGTGAATTTCACCAGGAGAAGATTGACTATTTGGGCTATCACATATGACCAAGGGGATAGAGATGGAGCCTGAAAAAGTGTAAGCAATCTTGGAATGTGTGCCTCTACATACACACTAGAAAGTAGTTGCAGAGTTTCCTGTGGTTTGTGGATTTTTATAGGAAATTCATCTTTTTTTTTTTTTTACTAAGATTGCATTGCCCATCAGCAACCTCTGAAAACTAAGGGAGAAAACAAACCTAAACACAGCTAAACACTTGAGTAGATGATGGAATACCAAGTGGATGTTTGCAGCCAAACCCATACTTAAACACCTTGACACTGATGTTTGTGATGTTAGTGATATGACTATGGGAACCATGGTATTGCAGGCAAATGCCAAGGGGGCCTTACAACCCTGCACTTACACCTCCAGAAACTAACTGAGACTGAAAGGAGGTGGGCAATTTGGGAGAAGGAAGCTTTTACTGTGCAATGGGCACTGTAAAGGTGGAGGCATTTCCTAGAAGAGGCAAAGCAGCCACCCGAAGTCTGGACTGATCACAAAAATCTGGAGGCCATGAAAACCCCATGGAAATTAACATCTAAGCAAATTAGTTGGGCACAATATTTTAACTGGTTTAATTTTGCACTGTGCTACATTCCTGAGAGGGAGAACTTTATGATTGTTACTTTGTCCAGATTGCCTCAATAGAGCAGTGGTAGGCCTGAAGTGATCCAACCAGTCATTCCATCTAAGCAGCAGGCCGCTCCTGTGGTTACCAGGGCTCAGAAAAAATTGGAGCCTGAGCTTCCCAATAAAATGAGTGAGGAGCTGAAGGGGCACTAAAAAGCGATGAGTGGTTTTTGTCCCACACAAAGAATTGTACCATGCAAGATGGTCTAGCATGGATTGGCATCAAATTATACATGCCCACCAGTTTGAGGGGAACTGTTATTATCCATGATTTCATAGAGTTTGTAATAATCACAGCACAAGTGCAACTCCCTAGATTTCTTATTGACAAATAACATTAGGTGGCTAAGGACAAGGTTGAGGGCCTGTTGAACCTTTTCTATACATTTTTGGTAATTAAGTCCTAGAGGGCCACTATTTCTCCTCCGATAGAGAATAAATACACCCCACAGGCAGCTATGCATTGCAGACTAAATCAATGGGCAATCATATGGATTGTGAACTGACAGCTGTTCTCCTTCCCTTTCCCTGAACACATATTTATAATCTGCAGTTATAAAAGAGATGAGGGGGTTCATGAGGTACTTGTCTACCACACAAGTACATGAAGCATGAAGTCTATTTTAGCTCTTGAGGACTCCCAAAGTTGATTGTCCCTGATGATCAAATATGTGGGTAATAAGCCTATAGCCACTCCAGTTCCAACACCATTGGAAAGTGAGGGGCAGCCACCATATAAAACTCCATCTGTTCCACATGATTACCTAAATGCAAGTGGATAGATGCTGAAGCCATGGTCCCTGCCCCTGAACGATGTGATCATCTGTCAATCACTTCCATAAACAGAGGAAAAAACATTTTATGCTGTGGAATGTCTCACTTGGACATGGAAACCATGTCTATGAAATTTGTGGTAGTCCCCAAGTCTACTACGGCACATTTTCAAATGTCCTTGTGTCCTTGAATTGTTAAGACACCTACCCTGAGTGGCTTGGGTTTGCTGAGTCTGACCTATCACTAAGTGAGTCCAACCTATTAAGTCCTTTAGGCTTGGCTTCTAGAATTTCCTGCAAGTGCCATCTTAGCCCTGACAAGGCATAAAGTAGCCAAATGACATGACTCCCAGGCAGGGTCTCTCTCAATGCTAGTGGTTCTTTTCTGCCTGTATCAAATGTAGTTGAGCACCTGAAATTTGCATGGACTTCTCATAAGTCATCATTTACTGCCAGACCACTGCTGGGCCTGATGACTCTTCCATATGCCTCCCGACTCTTCCTTGCTGGAATGGCCAACTGTGCAAAGACACAGCGGCATCAATTCCTGAAGAATTTGGGGGTCATTCCATCCTTGTCAATTCATCCAACATTCCTCCTAAAACTGGTTGATAAGGGCTGTCTTATTCCATTTTAGATGCTGTCTCACGATGCAAAAGTTGCTAACATAGTCAGCAGCTGGCTACCGCCCCATTTCAACTGTTGCAGGGGCTTGTTCATAGTTTAGGCTTTCATAAGATCCCCAACTCTTACAGAGACCTGTTGGTATTTAAGCTTCCCTCAAACATGCTGTGCACAGAACCCCATGAAGAATAATAGACTAGGTTGAGTGGGAGATGGGGTGGCCCATCTGGCTGCAGGCTCATCATGTATCCCACCTTGTCCTGATCAGTCTAAAATCCTCTGGTTGTAAGCTCATAGCTGACATTTGCCAAAAAACATTGGCAACTGCACAAGCTCGCAAACTCCTTATGCACAGAGACTGGGCATTTGCATCATGGTTGCACTGACCTGGAGAGAAGGGCAACTTGTTGGACCAGCTGGGAATTGTCAGCAACCAAATACTCCATAACGACTGGACTTGGGGACTGGATATGGAGAATATATGTGGTTGGAGACAAACTGTTCACCCAGCACGCACATGCATGCACACACAGCACAAGTGGAGTAAATGTGTTTATTTCACACAACTAATCCCATAGTAATTCCTCAGGCCCCAATTCCATAAGTGAAATTTTTTTAAGTCCTTTCCAAATATGTGATGTGATGAACCATAGTCTCTTCTATGCCTAAGATCCAGGAATAATACTGTTGGGACAAAGACCTCCATGATGCTCAGGGTACAAGGCATGGCCAAGCCAACATGATTCTAGCAGGTTCAAGGCATGATGAAGGCAACTTGGTTTCTGTGGGTTCAAGATAATAAGTCAAGTGCATTCTTGGATGTATGGATTCTGAACAGTTACATCCAACAAAAACTGGCCTCCAAGTATTAAGGTAAACAGCCACTGAACAGTGCACCTCATTAGGAGGGGCAAGACTCACAAATATCCTTACCAACATCTGTTGTGCCTCCCTTTGTTCTGCTGTGTGCAACCTGCGATCGGACAGAGACGGCAACATTTCCTCCACTGATTAGTGTGCAACTGAACCTCTTTTCCAGCCCATGTGACTAGCTGGTCATCTACACTGATTGGCTACAGTTGTGTCTCACCTCTGTCCTACAAACCCAGCTGTTCATCAAACCACTCTCTCTTGGATTCCCATGTGATGCCCAGCATGGTTTTGCCTTAACCATCCAATTCTGCCATAGAGCCTTGCATATCCCCTGATGCTCCCCACATATGTCCCTGGGGCTGGCTCTTCCTCATCTGAGATAGTACCCAAAGAGGCTATCACATGCAGTCATCAGGGAAAGTAGAGAGAGCTAACAGGGAACTAAAAATTATTTTGGTAAACACATGGCCCCAAGTCCTATCCATTCCACTTGAGGACTAGAGCTAACAAAGATATGTGGATCCCTCTATACAAATTGGTGTGTGGAGGACTCCCAATGTTATAAAAAATGTCTAGTTATGGAAACATGTAAAGCTTTCTGGTGGCATATGAAGAAATAAACAGCCTGCAATTTGCTAGCTACACGAAGTCCCTAGACTTGTTTTAGTCTACTAAAGTTCTACACAACTCATTTTCAGCCTATCATCTAATGATTGCTATATAACCAAATTAAATTTAGCGTATAGGTGGAGTGAGTATTACTGAGGATCAACATAGCTCAGTTACAGTGAAAGCGATGCTTTTCAGACTGATCAGAGAAACTCCCTTAGTACAACAGGAATTACATAATTCTATCCTAAACATAGATGCTTTTACTCCTTTTAATAGCCTTTTAATGCTAATGAATACTTCTCTGGAAAAGCCTTCATGCATCATTTAGTTGCATGTTCTCTATATAAAAAGTGGTGTTCATCTAAAGTTTTTTTCAATGCTTTAAAATATTGAGCTGTGCAAAAGACATTAACAATGTTAGAGTATTATATTTGTGAGAGCAAGAATTTTATTTTCTTAAAAGAACTTTGAATATAAAAACAGAGTTAAAGATGAAAGATAAGCAATTAAATAATAAATAGAATCAAACAGAAAAGGGGAGAACTGGAAATATATGTCTTGGTGTTTATGTCTCTACATGCACACATAGTATGCACATAAACTCATCCACAGACACAAATGAAATTATATGTATTAGGAAAAAGCTGTTAATGTAGCTAAGAAATGATAACCAAATTTGTATATGTATCCTAGTTGTAGAGTTCTTCAGAGCTCTTTGCTCTTATGCTACTTTTTCAGACAAAGCATACTTTCCCATACTTTTAAATTATTTCAGCAATCCTGATGTAAAAACTTTAATTTTCCAATGTTTGGCTGGAATATTATCAAATTCAGGGTTGGACATGCTACAGCCTTCTGAATGTTGGTCTTAAGCTCACAGAATCTTCTATATTTCCTAAGGGTGCTGAAAGTTGTATAGTACTTTAAAGACATCTAGTGTCACATGTTGTGTGATCCTTGATCTACGTTATTTATATATCATACTTGGTAAAAAGAATAACATTTCTCCAGACCTAATTGGCTGATTATGGAATTATTGGCTGGCTGTCATCTGCAGAATTAACTGGAATGAATCTGGTTTTAAAAGAAAAACCTTCAGAATCCTTAAGAAAAGATAGCAGAAGGTATCTTGGAATTAGCCATTGTTAATTTCCTGGTTACTAAAAAGCTACAACATAACTTCCTCTGTGGAACATCACTGTAGAAATAACAGTTATCTTCCTCTGTGATGAGTTATAAGGTATTTTTATTTAAATGTTAATAGTTTCCATATTTGTATATATTCTTATATATTTGCCAATTATAATTATTTATATCTGTGCCCTATTTAGTTCATTTTTTGTAATGAAACTTGTCTTTCTTGAAGATGATTAATTCATTAGCAGGACACCTCTGGAGAGGGCAAGAACAACATTTTTCCCCTTTTGTAGCTATTTAACTTCTAAAAAACATTGGACTCCAAAATATTGAACTGATTTTTCTTGGCTTTAAGAGCAGAGTATGAAGTGATGCTTTAAATTAGCAGTTTTTCCTTTTAAATCCAAGAAACCCCTCCAACAACTGAAAGTGTTTGTTGTTGCATCAATATAATGACTTTAATGGCCCCTTGGAGTTGTTGGAGACAACAAAATTGAAGTGTCTAAAGAACTGGCTGTACCTAAAATGTTATCCCCTTTATTGAACAATGCCCACAGGTAAATAATTTGTTCTCTGCTTCTGCAGTCTTGCTCAGCACCATAGGCCATCAATATGTGGCAGTGGAAGAGTTAAAGAAGGAAGTAGTTTGCTTCCAAAAGGCCTCCCACTTCAATTTTTCCCTTTAATTTTAAGCAAATTATATTGTTGAAATTTAATCACTTTACTATCAATATTTGGTAGCTTGATCATAGGTCATGGCAGGAGCATAGCAAATGGGATCCTGGTTGTTATTGTCTATCTGAATCTAAACTGGAAACTGCATGCAATTTAAGCATAATCTCAATTTGGATGTGGAATTAGACAACAGGGAAAGCCACAATATCTTGTAAATATTGATGATATAACATACCAACATGAGGCAGGGGAAAGAAGGCAAAGCAGAGGAATGTTGCATTTTATCTACTTTGCACAAATGTTCTGTCATTCTAAAGATGTTTGTTTGTTTGCTTCATAGTGAAATAAAATCTGTTAAGATATTTTTTTTCTGTTAAAGGGCATGCAAATCTGATTTCAGAAACAGCCATTGCAGCTCCAGAACACAGACAATTATGCCATTATGTATCATGAGATAAACTAGTTACCATGGAGAAAAAATATTGTCATCACCAACTGAATCCACCAAATCTACCTGCTAATCAGAATGAAGCAGAAGGCCATGTTAATTACAAAACAAATTATCTGGCCTGCCAGTCCAGTAAAATGTAATGAAAAATGCAGTGCATTAGATAAAGAATAACTCTTAGAAAGTTAAATGGATTCTGCATTAACAAAGTAATCGTTTTAGTTGGACATGGTCGCAAAGAACAGATTACATTATTTAGGTGATAGGCAATCAGGTATCCTGAAACTTCAGATTTTATTTTTAAGATCATCGAGAGGCTAGGATTAGTAAGAGTAATAGTTCAAACTATTGGTAAACCATCTTGGTGCCTAAATTAATATTCTATGAGTAAAAGCTTGATTCCTAGTAACTTCTCCATGGACATATCCATGCAATTTTATTGGCAATAATATAGAAGAGTTTTTGTGTTGCTTATTCCAAGAATATGAGTTGACATTCTATTTTATCTTACAGCTCTGGAATTATTGTAGAAGGAGAAGCAGAGGACAAAGAAGAGTCAAGAAATCAATCTGGAGTCATTACAGTGATCCAAGTCCAGCCTCCCTTGAATTCTGTTGACTATTATTTAGTGCCAATTTCATGCTGATGATTGGTTGACTAGATTCATCTATATAGATGTAAACAATAAATCTTAACTGCAATTTAATGCATGATTCTGATTCTACAGGTCTGGCAATTATCTGGTGCTCTCACATCATACCCAACCTTGCTTAGTTTCTGCACCTAGATAAGATCAACCAGGTGCAATCATCTGCTGAGTAACTAGGTCTCTTTCATCCAAATCTTTAATTTAGACTCCAACAAATTAACAGTTATTAATTTGTTATTAATTATATTATTTCATCAAAGTACTGGGACATCAGAGTAACAATTAAGGTAAATTAAGAATTAAGACAAATTAATCAGTACTAGATGAAATACAATCAGACTATTCAGGAGAAATCATAATAATAAAACAAAAATTTAAATCTTCTGAACCAATAAAGAAAAGGCAAGATTAACCAGGCAAGATTAACCAAAAATCAAAGGCCAATGAAAACACCTCCTTCCAATGCTAGCAGAAGACAGCTGTATTAGTCTATGGTGGCAGAAGATTAGAAAGAGTCTGGCAGCATCTTTTCTGATTAGCTCATTTCATTGGATGAATCTTATGGAATACATATATATGTTGTAAAGAAATTCCTTTCTATCAAAAGCTATACTCTATATTAGGTGAGCTTTGCAGCCTACTTTGAGAATTTAATTATATTTTTCAATTAGCAGTATCTTTCTCTCTGTGATTCTACTTTCTACTCCATCAAAGAACAGATTTACTAAATCAATTTTAACCTCCATTAATTTCAATATTGCCTCTGATATTTAGTTTCTCTTTTTAATCTGAGATTTTGCAGCTTGTGCTGCTCAGTCTTTCTTATAAGATGCCCTCATTTTATGGATTATGGGACTGTTTCTTTTATCAGAAGGTATGTTAATATCAAACAGTTCTTTAGATACAAAATTGTAATGGTGCCTGCCCCTTATGATCACATGTTGTGATTACCATAAAGTGAAGTATCTCATTTAACAATTCCCCTATCCCTGTCTTCCCAAAGCAATTATTAAATAAACTTGCAAGTTGTTAAGTGGAACATGAATTGTCTCAGTGATGGGGGAGGCCCTTGGAGGCTTAGCTCAGGCCCACCTACCCTGGCCTTCCCAAGGCCTTTCTCTTCCCTATGGCAGCAGCAATATTTACTACCAAAATTAAACAACATGAACTCCATAGCATTCAGATATTTTCAAAAGGCTGTACAGATCATGTTAGCAAAACAAAAGGATTCATTTCCTCCTTTTGATGCATGATGTGATTCTGAAAGCACCTGGCATACTTCCAGTGGCCAAATTGCATTCTAATATCATCACTGTTTCCATGTGATCATGGACAAGTTATTTTGCTGTCTTAACAGGGTTTGTTGCCTTAGCAAGGTTTGCACAGCTCTGTTCTGATCAGTGTACATGTTGAATATGCTAATAGGGAGTGAAGCCTTGGGATGAAGGCTTCACTCAAGTCCACCTTTAAGGCGCGAAAAATAATTTAAAATGGTCCACCTATCTGGTGGGAAAATAAAGTAACCTCATTGGTGGGGCTGTCTGACAGAGCCCTTTAAAAGAGGGAGCTGTTGGAAGCCAGTTCAGTTTGTTGTACTGGTCTACTGAATAAAGAGCTGTAGTCACTAGATATTGTGTCCTGTCTCTTCACTTGATTCCAACCTAACATGGCTACGAGGATGAATTCGAAAAAAATAAAGTACAAAAGTGCTGAACCAGGCATCCAAGTGGCATCAGTGGCCACCATTGCAGCAAGTCAAGAATCTGCATTGGCTATCCTAAGATGACCATGCATGCCCCACCAGTTCCATTTAACCCAGCAAAGGAGGATTGGGGTTCATATGTCTCGATTTCAATGCTTTATGGAAACAAGTGATCTTGTGGAACTATTGGACAATAGGAAAAAGGCAGTTTTCTTAAACTACTGTGGACCAAACATTTTCAAAATGGCTCAAGCCCTATCAGAACCAGGGGACATACATACGATACCTTGGACAATGGTCTAGAACACACTACAAATGCATTATGCACCCACGGCATTAACCCTGGTAAAGCAAAATGAGTTTTATGCAGATATCAAAAAGAAGGTGAAACTATCAATGAATATGTGCAAAGCTTTGCAAATCTTATCTTCAGTAGAGCCAGGCAAGCTGGAACTGGAAGGATTTATTCACCCCCATGAATTATGGACCTCCTTCTGCTGCTGCTGCTGGCATCCCACCTAGTCTCTGGGAAGCTGAGACTGAAATGCCTGCTGAGTTTGAAGCACCAGGATGGAAACAGACCACGGAGCTTTTACAGCCCTGGAGACCACCTCATTGTAGTTAACAAAGATAATCAATTTCTGCACAATCTCACATTGGGCTACAACATCCATGACAACCATCAAAACACACTTGGCACTTCAAATGCTCTTTATTGGAGAAGCCAATGTTCCCAATTACAGCTGTGGAAGAAAGGACAACCTTCTGGCTCTTCTTATATTAATAGGATCTGTAAATTCTCCCTCCATCATTACCTTAGCTGTTTGTTCATTATAAATTGCTTCTATTGCCTGAATAAATCTTCTAGCAAAGCCCATCTGTTCCATTAAAAGTAACATAAATCTCCAATTCACATTATCAAATGCCTTTTGAGCATCTAAAAATATCAAAGCCATTTGCTTTTCAGGATGCGCCTCATAGTATTCCAGGGTGTCCAGAATTACTCTCATATTGTCTCTGATTTGTCGCTTTGGCAAAAACCCATTTTGGTCTGGGTGAATAAAGTTATTCAAGTACTTTTTAAGTCTTTCTGCTAATATTGAAGCAAAAATTTTATAATCTGCATTTAGTAAAGAAATCGGTCTATAATTCTTGATTTGCAGTAGGTCCGCCTCCTCTTTTGGAATAAGTGTAATGTAAGCCTCTGACCATGTTTTAGGTATCATCTTTTTAACATAACTTCATTCATAACTTCTAACAGTGGAATACACAGTGATTCTTGAAAGATTTTATAAAATTCTACAGGAAACCCGTCTGGACCTGGTGCCTTTCCATTATTTTGTTTCTTAAGTGCTTGACTTAACTCCATCATTGTTATATTACTTTCTAGCATTTCTTCAATCTCTTTAGGTATCTTAGGTAGATTTGCATTCTGCAGGTATTGTTTAACTTTCTCCTCATCAATGTCTTCTTTCTTATACAAATGCTTATAAAAATCATAAATAATCTCTTTTTTTTCTTTGCTGCCATAACAAATTTTACCTTGGTCATCTATTAACTGCGGTATTTTCCTCGACTCTTTCTCCTTTCTCAATTTGTATGCTAGCCATCTACCTGGCTTATTTGCATCCTCAAAATAATTCTGTTTAGCATTCCTAATTTTCTGTGCCAGTTCTTCTTTCTCTATTAAGTCCATTTTATGTTTAGTTATATCCAGTTTCATTTTAACATCTTTTCTGTGTGGCATTTTCTGTAATTCTTTTTCAAGTCCCTTATATTCATCATCCAAGGCTTTAAGAGTTCGCCTTTTCCTGTTATTCTTTTTTCTTGTATAGTCTATTATCAAGCCTCTAACATAGGCCTTCATTGTGTCCCAAACATTCTGTATTGAGGTGTCTTCTTTTCTGTTCTCTTTAAAGAAGAAGGCCAATTCTTTCTCCATCCATTGTATAAATTCCTTATCCTTTAAAATAGAATTATTTAATGTCCATCTCGATCTTTTCCTTTGTCCCTTCCATTCAATTGTCAATGGGTTATGGTCAGCCCAAGTACTTGTTTCAATATTTACTTCTTGAATACTAGACATTAAATCTGTTGAAATCCAAATCATATCCAGTCTGGACCATGATAGATGCCTATTTGAATAGAACGTAAATTGCTTAGATTTATCATTTCTTTCTCTCCATATGTCTTTTAAAGTTAATTCATCTATCATTTTAAAAAGGATTTAGGAAGAGTTTTCCTGTTATGCTTTACTGTTGTTGCAATATAGTCAAGTCTATTATCCACAATTCCATTAAAGTCTCCCATCATAATTACATTAGCATAGTCAAGTTCGGCAGTCTTAGTATGTAATTTTCTATAGAATTCTTCCTGTTTATCATTCGGTGCATAAATTGCAATCAAAAGTATCTTTCTATTATTGTCCATTATTTCTACCATTAATATTCTCCCATCATCATCTGTATAAATCATTTTTGCTGAATGGCCTCTTTAATATATAAAACCACCCCTCTTTTCTTGGATTGTGTCAAAGAGGTAAACAATTTCCCTAATTTTGGTTGTAATAACAATTGTTCATGTTGCTTTTTAATATGAACTTCTTGTAAACAAATTATGTCGAACCTTAATTTCATTAATTTATGAAAAATCTTCCTTCTCTTAGCAGCTGAATTCAGTCCATTTATATTCATTGTAATCAATTTTTTCTCTTCCATAATTATGTTTTATATTTAGATTTAACCACTCTCGTGGGTCTTGCCTCACGTTGATCTTTAATATCCACTTGTCCACCTACTGCACCTTCTTCTTTTCCAACCTCCATTTGTTCCTCTTGGGATTCAATTGATGGGACCTCCTTTCCTGCTCCTCCTTCTCTGCCTCCAAAACCTCTGCACAAAACAGTTCTGCTTTCTCAATTGAATCAATTCTATGTCTCTGTTCCTGCCACGTAAACATCAATCCTTCTGGAATCAACCACCTGTAAGACACCTCTTTTCCAATAACCTTTTAGTCAGGAATCGGTATTCTCTTCTCATCTCTCTCACTCTTCTAGGTATTTGTTTTAAAACCAAAATTTCTTTACTTTTGTATTTCAGTGGCTTCTCTCTTGCTACTTGCAATATTTGTGTCTTCAAAGATTTTTAATAAATCTAATATGAACTTCTCTGGGTAGGTTATTTCTCATCGCATATCTTGTAAAAACTCGATATATCTCATCAATTCCATCCATCATCTTCTCTTCTGTTATCTCGAGCGCCTCCGCCAGAATTCCTACCATTATCGCAACCAAATCTTGTCCTTTTTCTTCTTCTATATTTTGGAATCTAAGATAAAATTCTGATCTATCCAACTCCCACTTTAACATCTCACTTTTTTCTTGTTCAATCGCTGTTAATCTATTGTCGATATTTCCAATTTTCTCCTTTCTTTGTTTGCCTCCCTCTTCAACATTTTGGAGTCTCTCTTCATATTTTTCCATCATCTGTTCCATCCTACCTGTTCTTTGTTCAATAGTATCCATTTTTACCTTAAGATCTTGAATTCCTTGCATAATCATCTGGAAGGATACTCTTTCTTGTTCTTTTTCTTTCTCTTTATCTTGCTTTAACAATGTCTGAATTGAGCGCTGTCCAGATGGTGGGGAGGCAGAAGCAGACATAGAGGCACCAAGATATAAATTTCTTACTCATTTTAAGTGGTTCCAACTCTTCAAGTTTTTTCAAATTTTAATCCACAAAAAAAGAGAAAAAATATGAAATTATAATCCAAGGTAAAAAGGCCAACAATAAAAAAGCCAAAAGTGAGAGAAAAAAAAAAAAAAAAAAAAAAATTCTTCAAATTCTTCCTGACCTTAGTCCAATAAAAAAAAAAAAAAACCATAAAAAAAAGTAACAGTAAAAATAAAAACCCAATAATAATAATAAACAAGACAAAGCCAAAAAGGAAGAAGGGAAGAAGAAAAAGAGAAAAAACAAAAACAAAACAAAAACCAAGAAAAATAAGTTTCTTCAGATTCCACACCTTAGTCCAGCCAGAAAAAAAAAAAAAAAAAAAACCACAATTGAAAAAAGGAAAAAGAAATAGTCCGCTGATGTACATTAAAAAAAAAAAAAAAGGAAAAAGAGAAAACAGGATCCAAATAGGCAAAAGAAAAATAAAATCAGTTAAATCAAAATAAAATATAAGTAGAAAAAGAAATTCAGAGGCTTCCTTTGCAAATAAATCAAGCTTAAAAGTAAGGACCTTGATGTTAGTGAAGGGGTTGGCAGAACTCAAAAACAACAACAACACTGCACTCTATTTAATTATCCAAGGCTCTAATTATAACTCCCTTCTTTCCCACAAGCTTCAAAGCTGAGCCATGTATATCCAGAAAGACACCTGTAATAATATTCCACAAAGTGCTTTCCTCTATCTTATCAGGGGATGTCCTTGAGAAGAAGAGTCTATTTTTTTTTTTTTTAAATATTTCCGAGCCTCTAGGTGGCAGTGTTACAAAGTATCATAGTTCTCACTTTCCCCTCCTCTCTTAAGGGAAAGCCGGCTTGCAATACACAAAACAGAAACCGAAAAATCAAACAAAATCAAGAGAAGCCTCTAGCCCAGAAAAAAAAAAAAAAAGTCCAGAAGAAGAATAAAACATATGAATATATAGAAAAAGAAAACAGTCCAGTTATCCAATAAATAACAATAGAGTCCGGAAGCAAAGAAAAGAAAAAAATGGATTCTCTCTTTGACGTTTCCCTAAAAAACGCCGCTAAATCAATTTTGTCAAAAACAAAACAAAAATCACACAGGTTTCTTCAGATAATTAGAGTAAACTTTCAAAATTCAAAAAATTAAATAAAAAAAAGAAGTTCTCACCCAACCGACAAACTCTTTCTCAAACTCTTTCCGTCTGAGTCGCCCGGCCTCAGCAGCATGGGGCTGCCTCTCCGCCGCTGGCAAGAAGAGCTTCACCCGGGCTCTCCAGGGATTTTGCGGTATCCCCGGAATCCTCAGGATATGCTCTTCACGATGGCTGTCCCTACGGGACAGCGTAGGTCCGTTGGACCGCCAGTGGCGGAGATATCGGCTGCAATCGAGGAGCTCGATTGCAAACCGTATCGCCACGGCGCAAGCTCCTCCCATCTCCCAACCTTCTGGCTCTTCTTGATGGAGCTAAAAGGGACATCTCCATCCAGATGTCAGGAAGCATCTACAAAGTCCCACAGATCAGTGATAGATTTGCTTCAGGGGCTCTGAGTGATAAAAGTTGATTCCCCTTTTTCCACTGGTTGCTCCCCAAAGAAGGGATCCAGTACCCAGCAATTGTCCAAGTGCTGCTTCACTTTAGATGGATCCTGACTGGCCTCTTTGCTTCAGACAATGAGAATGAAGAGGATTTCAAATGAATATGTTGCAGCGCTAAGAGAAGCTGCAGCATACTGTGAGTTCGAGGACCTAGAGGAGGTGATGTGAGATACTCATTACTTGAAAGACCTACATCTATAGAGGCAATTACTAGCAAAGCTGGGTATCATGTTCCAGGACACACTAGATGAGGCCAGATCAACTAAGTCCTTGATTAAATCAGCAGTTGAAATTCAGAGATCAAGCAGCGCACAACACTCAGCAGAGCAGCCACCATGCATCATGAGAGCATGGAGCATGAAGAATCCACAGATAAGGATGAAGAAATTCACTGCATTCACTCCAAAAAAAAGGTTGGAAATCTGGAAAAGGGAGAGAGGCCGAGACCACTCTATTGGTGTGGAGGCAATTACCTCAAATCGGCATGCAGATTCAAAGATGCAAATGAAAGAGGCACATAGCAAACGCTTGTTGTGCAACCCAGCCAGCAGCACTATACCTCCAGATGCAACCTGTCTCCTCAACGAGACTGTATGCTTCCCAGATGGGATTCTGGAAAGTGCTGCCTCCAAGGCATAAGCGAAGAGAAGATCAAACTACAGAAACAAGGGAAATGCACCAAACAATTGTTGGGCACTCCAACACATATCACTCCAAGAAATTCCATGTCATAGTCCACATCAAGGGATCTCCGTGTGACATGGTAGTGGACACAGAGTCATATATGACCATTGTGTCCTGGCCAACTATTAAGAGGGCAGTCCCAGAGTTAGTTGAAAATCATCTCAAGCCCAGAAGATGTTGTTAAAGGACTATCGAAGAAACTGCATCTCTATCCTATCCTTATAATGGAAATAAAAGTGAGTTTAGATCATTGACAATCTTTGCAGATGATATTGATTTGAGTTGTATCTAAAAATGCTTGGTTTAGTTTTTAGGAAGATTGAAGAGAAGTCTTAGTTTCTTTAACATGGTTTTCCTTTTTTTCCTGTTCTGCTAATAAAAAAGTTATTTTTTATTCCTTGTATATCAAATCTTATTTCAGAGGAAGTCATTTTATCAGAAAGACTGCTCCAGGCACCAAACAGCTTCTTGTTTTATTTACTGAAAAAAGAAATCACTTTGCTTAAAATTTACTTTCATTTTCTAAAGAAAAAATCAATACATTATTTTGGCTTTGCAGAGTGATTGTATTGATACAAACTTCCTTGAAATCAAGATGATTTAACTTACTAATTGAATAAACTAGGTTCAACCTCTGCTTTATTATAATCACTTTCAGAATCCTTCCTAGCCAATATTGAATTGGTTTTGAAGTTTTGGGGAAAAAGTAATACAAAAAAGGAAAGGAACCCTACAGTTTAATATTCATATTTGCTATTAGATTATATAGTAATTATTTCATTATTTCTTCTGTGAACATTGTTTCTGTTATGTCTGTGGAACTGGTTGGAGTTCCCAACCAGGTCCGCTGTTTGAGTGGGAGCACCAGCCGCTCCCATTGGCTGGCTCCGTTTGACAGTTGGCTATAAAAGCCGGCTGTCGAGCAGAGCCAGCTCCGTTGTCGCCCGCTGGTCTGCCAGTTAGCAAGCAGACGCGACAACCCTTTATTCTCTGCAATAAAGCCTTGTTAGTTGTACGCTCTGGCTCTGCCTCTTCCTTACCATCGCTCTACAACAGTTTCTATACTTTGAACAAGTAACAGTGTATACTGTAACTACCCCCAGCCCTAAAACATCTGCTTCAAATAAGAATAATTGGAAACTAGAATGGTCTTGGGTTGTTTTCTATTGCGGTGTCATCAATCCAGCATAACAAAGTTTGGGAAAGAACCTATTGCTTTCCTCTCAGATAAGGCCCTGACTAATGAAAATTAAGAGTAATTTTCCCACCTCACTGTTGTAGTTCAAAGGAAAGGAGAGGCTGGACCAGGGCATACGGTTAACAATGTTTATTTGATGAACGGTGGTTGTTGCGTCTGCCGGTGAACGGGCAGACTGGCGTGCGAACAACGGCTGGCTTGGCTTGACAGCCGGCTTTTTATATGCCGGCTGTCAAACGGCGCCAGCCAATAGGAACGGTTGTTGAATCTGCATAAAGAGCGGACCCGGTTGGAGCCCCAACCGGTTCCCAAGACATAACACCCCTTCCCCCTAGATAGGAACACATATAGTCTTTGAGATACGCCGGTGGTCTGTGTTGGCGACCTGAGCGACGTAACTCAGGAGGGTCATTGGGCGAAGACAAGTTCGCGGACCCCTGGTCTGGGTACGTAGGGGGGCGAATAGGGCTCGGTGCAGGAACTGGAGCCAGGGAAAAGTCTCTGCCTTCGCTGGGGATAAACGGTGGCGCTCCCGGCTGGCAGCCCCGGTCTACTGCCTGCTCCCTCTGCTCCGTTGAAGAAGGTTGGTCCCTCTGGGGATCCCCAGCTGGATCTTGGTGTGGAGCCCGCAGCTCATCTGGTGGAGACGGGTCTGGGCCGGTCAGGCTGCTCCGTCGTCTCCGCAGCTGGTCCAGGTGCCTTCGCCACACACGCCCGTCTTCAAGTTGGACCCGATAAGATCTCGGACCTGTGACGGCCACGACCTTCCCGGCCACCCACAGTGGGTCCCCTGCGTAGTTCCTAGCAAACACTAGGTCCTGAACTGCGAAATTCCTGGCCAGACTGTCGGACCCCAAAGGGGTGTCTGGACAGTAGTGGGGGTGCAGCCTATCTAAGGTAGTCCTCAGGCGTCTCCCCATCAGCAGCTCAGCTGGGGATTTGTTCGTAACAGTGCACGGTGTGGTATGCTGGCTTAGGAGGAAATGAGACAGTTTAGAATGCCAATCCACTTGGCCGAACCTGGCTGACGCCTCCTTGGCTGATCTGACTGCCCGTTCAGCCAACCCGTTGCTGGCGGGGTGAAAGGGGGCCGTGATGACGTGTCTGATGCCTAGATTGGTGACATACCTGCTAAACTCGTTCGAGGTGAACTGGGGGCCATTATCGGAGACCAGTGTGTCAGGGAGTCCGTGAGTTACGAAAAGGTGAGTCAGGGCTTTAACAACTGCCTGGGTGGTGGTCGTGGGAAGTAAAGCCACATCTATCCATTTTGAATATGCGTCCACGACCACCAAGAAGGTCTTGCCGTGCATGGGCCCGGCCAGGTCGATGTGAAGCCATGACCACGGTGCATTGGCACTTTCCCACTTTGTGGGTGTGGCGGTTGGCGGGGCTGCCCTAGATTCCTGACAGGGTCGACACGAGCTTACCCACTTGGCGATCTGATCGTCCATCCCGGGCCACCAGACGTAACTTCGAGCTAACGCCTTCATCCGCACGATTCCTGGATGGCCCTCGTGCAGCATCTTCAGGACGGGTATGCGAAGGGTGGTTGGTATGACCACTCTGGTACCCCACAATAGGCATCCCTGCAACTTAGAGAGCTCTAGCTGGCGAGTTTTAAATGGGGCGAAATCAACTGAATAGTTAGTTTCCGGCCACCCCCTCCCTACCCAGTCCAGAACCTGGGCGATTGTTCTGTCCTTCTTGGAATGTGACGCGATGTCGTCTGCAGTCACTGGCAGCTTGAGTTCGTTTACATCAAAAATGGCATGCACAGGAGCTGGGTCCTCAACTGGGGCTGGCAAGGGGCAGCGGCTGAGGGCATCAGCGTGGTTTAGATTTTTTCCGGGACGATAGACCAGTTTGTACGAGTAAGCCGCCAGGAATAAGGTCCATCTGGTCATTCTAGGCGACAGTATCTGTGGGGTTTGCTTTTCCCCTGATAATAATCCTAAAAGCGGCTTGTGATCAGTAATAAGTTCGAATTGGTGTCCGAATAGAAATTCGTGGAATTTTTTGACTGCTGCTACTGCAGCCAAGGCCTCCTTATCCACCTGGCTGTAATTACGCTCAGTCGCTGAGAGGGTTCTTGAAAAGAAGGCAATTGGTGCCTCGGAGCCATTGGGGAGCCTGTGACTTAAGACAGCTCCTATCCCAAAAGGGGATGCGTCTGCGGCTAGGACCAAAGGAAGGCGTTGGTCAAATTGTATTAAGACAGCCTCAGAGGTGAGTAGAGATTTGACTGCCACAAATGCTTGGTTTTCTTTGGGTCCCCAGTGCCATGGTGTGTTTCTGTCTAAGAGTCTGTGCAATGGCTCAGCAACTGACGCCTTGTGTGGGAGAAATGAAGCGTAGAAGTTCAATAACCCCAGGAAGGCTTGTAACTCGGTTTTGATGGTAGGCGTGGGCGCCTCGTGGATGGCCTTGACTTTCGATTCCACCGGGTGGATGCCTGAGGCGTCTAGCCTGTAGCCTAGAAAGTCCACCTGTCTAGTGGCGATGGTACACTTCTCCCGTTTTAGTTTGAGGCCATGCTGCCTGAACTTCTCTAATACTGCCCTGACTCTCTGGATGAGTTGGGGTCTGTCCCTGGCTGTGACTAAGATGTCATCGAAATATGGCACTACGCCGGGGAGACCTTGGAGGATTCGCTCCATCAGTGATTGGAAAATACCTGGGGCTACACTTACGCCAAACTGGAGACGCTTACATCTGAATGCCCCTCTGTGTGTAACTATGGTCTGTAAGTCAGCTGTTTGGTTATCCATGGGGAACTGTTGGTATGCCTGTGACATGTCCAGTTTGGCGAAAATGGTGCCAGGTTCGAATGTGTGTAACAGGTGCTGAATGACTGGGACTGGATATGCGCTAACCTGTAGATAACGGTTGATTGACGTCTTGTAGTCAGCACAAATTCTTAGATTACCGTCTTTTTTTAGCGGGGTGACTATGGGGGTCTCCCACTTAGCGAAATCTGTGGGTTCTATCACCCCTTGTTTTAGTAGTTTGTCTAGTTCCGCGTCCAATTTGGGGCGGATGGCGAAAGGTACTCTACGTGGTTTTAAGCGAATGGGGACTGCCTGTGGGTCTACTGAGAAGGAGATGGGAGTGCCCTTATAGCAGCCTAACTCACTACTAAAAACGTCTGAGTAGTCTGTAAATAAGGAGTCAACATCCGAAGTTGAGACAGCATGGACTCCTTTTATACTAAGGCCGAGAGAGGGGAACCAATCCAACCCCAAAAGACTAGGGAGGGCACCATTAACAACCACTAAAGGCAAATGGCCTTTAAAGGTTTGGAATTTCACGAGAAACTTGCCTTTCCCGAGGACGGGGATGTTCTTTCCTTGGTAGTCTCTCAAGGTGAGATGGCACTTTTGCAGCTGGTTCTTTGTCAGTCTGGGCTGGATCTTCTTAAGCGTGTCCCAAGATATGATTGAGAGCGCTGACCCCGTGTCTACCTCCATGCGGCAGGGATTACCTTCTAGTAAGACAGAAAGTGTAATTTTATTGGGGGTGTAAAGTGTGTGGTTGGCTTGGTAGCAAGTATGGCATTTTTCTACCTTCCTTCGGGGAACAGGAGAGGAAGGGGATCTTTGTGGAGAGGTGCGCGCTGCCTGGCAGACTCTTGCGAGGTGACCTTTCTTGTGGCAGTTGTGGCAGGTGGCGTTTCTGAACCTGCAAGATGCCCGGGAATGGGAACCTCCACAGGTCAGGGGCATAAAAGAGTTTGTTTTGGGCCACTGTTGTTTCTTGGCCTCGCTCCTACCTGCGGCTGTCTCGTTGGCTTGAGGCGATGCACATCGGAGTATTCTGCAGGGTCATCCTCACTTACCGCTATTTCAGAGTGTATGGAGGAAGTGCTGGGTCTGGAAGCGGTGCCCTGAATCTCAGCTGTGGACTGTGCTGCAAGTTCTGCAGCTAAGGCTTCTTCAACTGCCTGGGGGAGGTTTAGGTCTCTTCTAGCCAGCAAACGCCTCTGGAGTTTTAGTTCCCTCACCCCACAAACGAGTTGGTCGAGCAGCATGTCGTCCAAATAGTTCTTGAACTCACATTGTAGAGCTGCTGTCCTCAGGGCTGCCATATATTGATTTATGGATTCCCCCTCGGCTTGCTTCCTCATCCTAAAGGCGAAGCGCCTAGCAATCTGAGACGGTTTTGGTGAGTAGTGGTTGGATAGCGTTTCCACCAACTCTGCCCATGGGACATTCCCGATTTCTCGTGGGGCCAGGAGTGCTGTGGCGGTGTCGTATACTACAGCCCCACAGTAGCTGAGGAAGTAGGATTTCTTCCTCTGCTCCGAAACTTCAGCCAGTCCAATGGCATCGATAAAGTGGTTGAAGCGATTCTTATACGAATCCCACTTTTCCTCATCAGGTTTGAAAGGGGGGAATACTGAATTGACATTCATTTTGGACCCCTCAGTCTCTTGGTAGACTGGTCTGCCTCACTGGGTGCTCGTGGTCTTGGATTGATGCTGCTTGAGAGCGCTGGCAGCTGTGGCTACAGTGCCCTAGTCTCACTCAATGACTTTGGCTTTCCTGAGGCGCTTGAATTTTCGCGCTCTTTTGCGAGCGTTAGGCGGCTGTGGCTGCGGTGCTGTACTGACAGCGCTTTAAAATTCGAGCCTTTTTATTATTATTATTATTATTATTATTATTATTATTATTATTATTATTATTATTATTATTTTGGGGGGTGAAAGCGGCTGAGGCGCTCGCAATTTCACTTGGTGGCTTCTGTAGTGACCTCTATTGTAATTTGCGCCCTTTTTGTAATTGAGGCGGCTGAGGCTCTCAGCGCCGTAGCTTGCTCTAGTGGCTGCAGCTCAATGACAGCCGTTAGAATTTTCGCGCCCTTTTTCTGCGCGCGCGGGCGGCTGCGGCTTCAGCGCCCGACTCTCACTATCTGTGGTGCTCTAACCTTTGTAACTTTTACTGACAGCACCCAGCCTTCGCTAACCGCGGCAGATCTAACCTGAGCGGCTCTAGCACTTTCACTTCTGAGCCCGATGCTCGGTAATCCAAGCGGCTGCGGCTTGCTCGGTAAACCAAACGGCTGCGGCTTCCGTTCCTTGAGGAAATGCTCCTGACTAGCCTTCCGATCCCATCCTCGTCGCCAGTGTTGTAGTTCGAAGGAAAGGAGAGGCTGGACCAGGGCATACGGTTAACAATGTTTATTTGATGAACGGTGGTTGTCGCGTCTGCCGGTGAACGGGCAGACTGGCGTGCGAACAACGGCTGGCTTGGCTTGACAGCCGGCTTTTTATATGCCGGCTGTCAAACGGCGCCAGCCAATAGGAACGGTTGTTGAATCTGCATAAAGAGCGGACCCGGTTGGAGCCCCAACCGGTTCCCAAGACATAACACTCACCACTCAGAATTTCTTCCCTTGTTCTCTCCCATTCTTTCTACCATTCAGCTTCTCATCTTCACAAGGGGTGTTTCACTAAAGCACTGTTAGCAGAGCATTTGTATATCTGAATTGTACCTCTCCCTGCACCTTGCCATTTTAAATTTATTATAAATCTTTCCAGGTGCAAAGAGCTCCAGGCAGAGATTCGCCCCCGCCCCCCAAGAATAAAATGTAACTTCCAATTGCATAATGGAAATAAATCCATGATAAATAACTTATATCCAGCCTTATTCATTTTCATAGTCTCCAGGACTTATACAGTAAGTCATTCTTAAGGGTATGGAAACACTTGTGAATCTCCAGCAAGCCTTCAATTCTTGATGTTATCGTGGAAAATATATCAAAATCCTGGAGCACTTTTAATGGTTAAGAAGGCAGCTTTTAAAATATTACTTTGTTATGCACAGCTTCTTTGAGAGAAAAAGAAAAAAAAACCACCAGGATATAAAGCTAAAGACATGCT
The DNA here is from genome assembly GCF_049901715.1 of Pseudonaja textilis. NCBI lineage: Eukaryota > Metazoa > Chordata > Lepidosauria > Squamata > Elapidae > Pseudonaja > Pseudonaja textilis. The sequence continues at coordinate 13,222 of NW_028262660.1, read as the reverse complement.
GAATAGGAAGACATTTCTTAAGCATCCAGCATGAATGAGTTCTAGCCAGATGTTTTAAATCTTAAATCAGTATGAATTTCTGATGGAAGAGGAGGTACATAAGCATTGTATTTCTCATAAGCCACCCATATAGCCAAGGGAAGTTTTCTGGTCTGGCCATCAGAAAATAAAACATCTATTTCTCGGCATACTAAGACAGCTGTCTATCTGGCAGAGAATATATAAGACTCTATTATCATGCCATTTCTGTCTGTGTGAACACAGTAGATGAAATGTTTAACCCGACAAATCAAATAAATGTTGACAAGACTCATTTATGATGATCCAGGTAGCATGTCTGGCCTTAGGACTCATCAAAAAGACCAATGGCTCCCTCCCCTCCTCTTCATAATGCATGATAGAAACAACAGAATTGAGATCAAAGCTGTGTTTGAGATAACATGTATTTTTGTTGGTTGTGTAAAAACTAATCAAATATATTGCAAAAATTAAAAGTAAGAATCATTTAACCAATCATCCCAAACTAGCTGTCTTTCAGATATCTCTTGAGTTTAACACCCAGGATTTTCTCCAGCATATCAAATGCTGGTATTTATTAATTAGAATGAAAGCTGTAGTAACTATAAACCACAAAGATAAAGGTTTCCTTATTGGGCCTCTTACAATGATGTAAATTGGAGTTTCTCTTAAATTTTGATCCATTTCATCTAATAAATGTGGACAAAAATAAACTTGGACAAAAGATTGCAACTTCATTTTGAAATTTGCAAGAAAAAGACCAGTGTTAATTATCATCATTCACAAAACTTATGCTCATTGTTGACATTTATATTCAATCATATCTTATTATTAACTTTATTACTAATTATTAACTTTGTTATTAATATTATTAAAAATAATGAATATTCAGAATAATATGCATTAGACTGAGAAGAGGAAAAGATAGCATATACTGTTGAGAGCTCCCTTGAAAGCATGAATTCAATTTTTAACTATTTTGTTTTTATCGCATTATACAATATTTTTGTCTCTTTTTACTCTCCTCCTGGAGACTTTTAAAATTATTTTTACTCTAAACTGGTATTTTTATCATTTTTCATAGGGAAAAGAAAAAAGAGGCAGTGTTCACACACTGCTTCTCAGACTTCACTTAAGCCTACCAGACAGCTCAAAGTTGATAAATTCCTAAATAATAAACAGCTATTTATCAGATATAACCAAATCTCTCCTACATTTTCTATTAGTTTCTCACAAATATGACCCCCTGAATGCAATTTATAAATGGAAGTAAAGAGTTCCCACCTCTTAGATTGTTTTGCCTCTATCCCCAAAGAATTTGGGGTAGTAATGGATAGTAGCCATTAGTCCAGCTCCTGCAAGGCTTATACATCAAGGGGATGAGGACTTAAAAAACAAAAATGCTACTGATTCTATAACCAGACAATGTCTACTGACATCATAAACAATATTGACAATTTTCAAGTTCTTGATTACTGTTAACAACAAAGTGGACACTCTAAAAGAGTCTTTCATTAAGATTAAATACAGCCATCCCAAATGTTATCATTACTATTAGGGTCAAATCAAATTTATCTTTCAATGTCTAAAATCTAAAAAATTGTCTGAAGAAGATTGTCTACCCTAGAAGTCTACAAGACTTGTATTGATCTCCAGGCCCCATTGTGAGCAGGACTGCCTTTCATATAAATAATATAGGCTATATCCCAATCATATGACAAGTTGCCATTATAGTTCCTGCAGGAAGCCTACTGTTATGTCCTGAGGACTCAAGGAGTTCTCACTCAGGTCCACTCACTTACGTGGGCGTTATTTCCCCCATTCCCATTGGCTGGTCCTCCCCAGCAGCCAGCTATAAAAGCAGGCTGCGGGACCCAACCAGTTGCTGATTGCTGCGAGCCAGTTCCAGGTTTGGCAAGCACGGTCAGCCCTTTATTGTAAAATAAAGTATTGTTGCACTCATGCTCTGATCAGCCTCTCATTGCTCAAACTTAACACTGGCGACGAGGATGGGATGGCTACCAGAAGCACCTTGCAACCGCTGAGTCACTAGCCACCGATCCGCAGCCCAGAGAGAGCGATCGGCTGGCGATAAGGGAAACGCTGATCCGCAGCCAGAGAGAGCGGTCAGCCAACAAAACGAGCGATCAAAAAGAGCAAAACGCTGATCTGCAGCCAGAGAAAGCGGTCTGATTCAAAGTTAGAAGCGTCTGTAGCCGCTTGTTAGCCCCGCTACGGGAAAGTGAAGCGCTGCGAGCCGCAGCCGCTTGCAGATTGGCGAAATTCAAACGGGTGTCATTTGAATTTCGAGTCAGTAGGAAACACAGCACAGCGCTGTAGGAAGTCACTAACGCCCACTTTTGGCGCGAATCAAGACACCTCCAACGGCTAGCAGCCAACGTGGTAACCCAGAGAGAGAAAGAGAGGGTAGCAAAAAAACCTCTCCAGAGCTGATATCACTAGCGCTCGTAGTCCCAGAGAGATTTTTTTCCGCAGGTAGCCCAGCCGTTCAAGCACCATGAGTTCCAACCCAGTATTCCCGGCGTTTAAACCAGACGAAGAGAAGTGGGAATCGTATAAGAACCGCTTCAATCATTACATCGATGCGGTCGGCCTGGCGGACGCGGGAGAGCACCGGAAAAAATCCTATTTCCTAATCTACTGCGGAGCCACCGTTTACGATACCGCCGCAGCACTCGTAGCGCCGAGAGAATTAAAAAACGTTCCGTGGTCCGAGTTGCTCGAGATCCTCACTAACCACTACGCTCCCAGGCCTTCACAAATCGCCAGGAGGTTCACGTTCCGTATGAGGAAGCAATCAAGTAAGGAGACCATCAATCAATATATGGCCGCCCTCAGAACAGCAGCCCTGCACTGCGGGTTTGGAACATACCTGGAGGACATGCTCCTCGATCAATTAGTTTGTGGGGTCAAGGATCTCAACCTACAGAGGCGCCTGCTAGCTAAAAAAGACCTCAACCTCGCGCAAGCGGTCGAGGAGGCCCTAGCAGCCGAACTAGCAACGAACTCAGCCACCGAAATTCAGGGCCCAAGTGCCAAGCTAGCATCGTTCCCCATCCATTCCGAAGAGGTGGAAGCGGAGGAAACCCACGACGATGAAAACGACATCCACCGCCTCACCAACGACAGACGGTCGCAGGTAGGGGCCAAACAAGAATACACCGGTCCGCCCAAGCACATCACACTGTGCTTAGCATGTGGGGGATCACATCAAAGGGCCACCTGCAAGTTTAAAGGAGCCACTTGCAACAACTGCCATAAGAGGGGGCACATCGCGAGAGTCTGCCAAGCCCCCCAAAGCGCTGCTCACAGACCCCCGTCCTCGCACTCGGGACCACAAAGGCAAGTATTAAACTGTAGCACGCACCGCCTTGCCAGGCGTACTTGCCACACTGTTAGTAAAATTTCTCTCTCCGTTTCCCTAGAAGGTAAACCGTGCCACATGGAGGTTGACACAGGGTCAGCGCTCTCAATAATCTCGTGGAACACCCTCAAGAGACTCCACCCCGGCCTATCTACCACCCGGCTTCAGAGATGCCAGTTCCGTCTGAAGGACTACCAGGGGAAGGCCATTCCCGTGATCGGCAGAGGCAAGTTCTTTGTCAGTTTTAGAGCTTTTAAAGGCCACCTACCTCTAGTGGTAGTTAACGGCGATCTACCCACCTTATTGGGGCTCGATTGGTTTCCCCACCTCGGCCTAGGGCTAACAGGAGTCCATGCTGTCTCAACCTCAGACACTGACTCCTTATTCGCTGACTACACAGATGTGTTCAGCGAGGAGCTGGGGTGTTATAATGGAACCCCATCTCGTCACCGTTGACCCCCAGGCAGTCCCAATCAGATTAAAACCACGTAGAGTTCCATTTGCTATTCGACCAAAACTAGACGCTGAATTGGATAAACTACTAAAACAAGGGGTCATTGAGCCAACAGATTTCGCCAAGTGGGAGACGCCCATTGTCACACCCCTCAAAAAAGATGGTAGCCTGAGAATTTGCTCGGACTACAAGACAACAATCAATAAATATTTACAAGTTAGCGCCTACCCTGTGCCCATCATTCAGCACTTATTGCACACATTCGAACCGGGCAGTATTTTTGCTAAATTAGACATGTCTCAAGCATATCAGCAGTTCCCTGTTGATAACCAAACAGCGGAACTTCAGACCATCGTCACTCACAGGGGTGCCTTCCGATGCAAGCGTCTCCAATTTGGCGTAAGTGTTGCCCCAGGTATTTTTCAATGCCTCATGGAGCGGATTTTACAGGGCCTCCCTGGTGTAGTACCCTACTTCGACGACATCTTGGTCTCGGCCAGGGACAGACCCCAACTCTTCCAGAGAGTGCGAGCAGTGTTAGAGAGGTTCAGACAGCATGGCCTCAGGTTAAAAAAAGAAAAATGCGCCATTGCCACTAGACAGGTGGACTTTCTGGGTTATAAAATTGACGCCTCTGGCATTCACCCCCTGGAGTCCAAGGTTAGGGCAATCCACGAAGATCCCACACCAACCTCCAAAACGGAGCTACAAGCTTTCTTGGGGCTGCTGAACTTTTATGCATCCTTCTTGCCCCATAAAGCCTCAGTAGCCGAACCCCTACACAGATTACTAGACAAAAAGTCACCGTGGCACTGGGGGCACAAAGAAGACCAGGCGTTTAACGCCGTCAAATCACTGCTTACGTCAGAGGCAGTGCTCATCCAATTCGACCCCAACCTTCCTTTAGTACTGGCAGCAGACGCATCCCCTTTTGGAATTGGGGCGGTCCTTAGTCACAGACTCCCCAATGGCGCCGAAGCCCCCATCGCCTTTTTCTCCAGGACGCTCTCGGCCACGGAGCGAAATTACAGCCAAATAGACAAGGAAGCCCTAGCAGCTGTTGCAGCCGTGAAAAAGTTTCACGAATTCCTTTTTGGCCACTTTTTCGAACTGGTCACCGACCATAAGCCCCTCCTGGGCCTACTGGCCGGCGACAAACAGACGCCTCAAGTCCTTTCCCCTAGGATGACAAGGTGGACACTTTTCCTAGCGGCCTACTCATACAAACTTATTCACCGCCCGGGCAAAACTCTATCCCACGCCGACGCTCTCAGTCGCTGCCCCTTACCCGCTCCGGCTGAAGACCCAGCTCCTGTCAACGCCATTTTCGAAATCACCCAGTGGACCTGCCCATCACCGCCCTTGACATCACCGCTAAAACCAAGGCAGACCAAACGCTCGCCCAGGTGCTCGACTGGGTGAGGAGGGGGTGGCCGGGAGGCAACGTTGATAACAAATTCGCACCCTTTAAGACTCGCATGCAGGAGCTGTCCAGTTTGCAGGGTTGTCTACTGTGGGGCACTCGAGTGGTCATTCCGACCTCGCTGCGTACCCGAGTCCTGGAGGCGTTGCACGAGGGACACCCCGGCATCGTGAGAATGAAGGCATTAGCACGCAGCTACGTGTGGTGGCCGGGTCTAGACGAGGACATTGTCAATTGGGTAAGTTCCTGCAGCATTTGCCAGGAATCCCGTCCTGCTCCCCCCATTGCCACCCCTACCAGATGGGAGAGCGCCAGCGCCCCTTGGTCTAGAATCCATATCGATCTGGCCGGCCCCGTGCATGGAAAGATGTTCCTAGTGGTCGTGGACGCTTATTCCAAGTGGATAGACGTGGCACTGCTATCCACGACCACCACACTAGCAATCACCAACGCGTTAACGCGCCTGTTCGTTACACATGGACTGCCCGACTCCTTGGTCTCCGATAATGGCCCACAGTTCGCATCAGTAGAATTCAGCCATTTTGCAGCCAACCTAGGCATTCGCCACATTTTCACAGCCCCATTTCACCCTGCGAGTAATGGATTGGCTGAAAGGGCCGTCAGGACCACCAAAGAGGCCCTCGCTAGGTTTGGCAGAGATGACTGGCACCACAAACTCTCACGGTTCCTGATGAGCCAGCACTCAACCCCTGTGCAGTCACCAATAAGTCCCCAGCGGAACTTCTGATGGGCCGGCGCCTGAGGACTGTATTGGATAGACTGCACCCACAATACTGCCCTGACTCTCCCCTCGCTTCTACTTCGGGGGTTAGACATTTTATGTTACAGGAGCCGATATTCGCAAGGAATTTCGCTGGGGACCCACTTTGGATTCCAGGCGAGGTCATCGCCGTCACCGGGCCGAGATCGTATAGAGTCAGGCTGGAGGATGGTCGCGTCTGGAGGAGACACATAGACCAACTCAGAAGGCGCCTCAGCAACCTCGCCAACGAGAACCCAGAGTCTCCAGTCGAAAGGGAACCGTCTCATCCGCCGCCCAGCCACATCGCACCCAGCGACCAGTCTGCGCCAGCGGTCGTCCCGGTCAGCCCAAACTCAGACAACAGCGCCCAGAGAGCTGACCAGCCTGATCCGACCCACGAGACCTCGACCCCAGTAACCAACCCGGTGGTTTCCGAGGATGCCCAGTCCAGAGAGAGTGTTGGCGACACTATGCCGGCTCAACCGTCACAGACTGATACCGAACAGACAGACAATGTTCCCGAGTTGCGCCGCTCCGGGCGCCAACACAAACCCCCCGTCTACCTCAAGGACTATGCATGTTCGCATCTGGGGGGAAGGGGTGTTATGTCCTGAGGACTCAAGGAGTTCTCACTCAGGTCCACTCACTTACGTGGGCGTTATTTCCCCCATTCCCATTGGCTGGTCCTCCCCAGCAGCCAGCTATAAAAGCAGGCTGCGGGACCCAACCAGTTGCTGATTGCTGCGAGCCAGTTCCAGGTTTGGCAAGCACGGTCAGCCCTTTATTGTAAAATAAAGTATTGTTGCACTCATGCTCTGGTCAGCCTCTCATTGCTCAAACTTAACACCTACCCTTCCCCAGATTAAAATATTTGTTATTCTTAATATTAAAAAGAGTCAGGAGAGACTATTTCCCCAAAGGAGAAAAGTTTCTGGAATCCAAATAAACAGAGGTCTTCTTTTCTTCAGCCAGCCTCCATTTTATTTCCAGCATGTTTCTCCCAGCTTGGAAGTGGACAGTATTTTTCTTCCAAAATTTCCAAATATAAAAAGAAAGACAAAGGTTACCAGTAACCGTCAATAAGCCTTACTGGAATTTGTCTAAAATGTTTACTTTGTTTACACTGCAGCTTTCAATTCTATAAACAAAAACTTTTTGTTTTTTTTAAAAAATGTCCAAGCTAAATATGGAATCCAGACTCTTATTCTTGGTTAATATCCTCTACTCAAATACTAATTTGAAAGTCTCTGCAGGTATACATGGTTCTCTAGCTAAGCACAAGCTACTCACAATGGTGTAAGACAGGGCTGTATCCTAGTCCCAATGTTTTTAATATCTGTTTCAGTGATGTACCAGGATTCCTGTATGCTGCAGACATTCATATGCCAAAGATCCAGAATAAATTTATTAGTATCCTATTATATGCTGATTATTGTTTATTTAGTATATAGCATCTACAGATGTCATGCAATCACTGATACACAAATATAAATTAAAGCAGCAACAAATATACATAAACATATACATACACCTACACAAATATACATATACATATGTAAAAAGGTATGTGAACAATATGAGATAAAATATTAAATAAAGGTAAAACCAAATAATATCACTATAAAATGGCACGAGAGTCACAATGGGATAGATTTGTGATGGCGAACCTATGGCACATGTGCCAGAAGTGGCAAGCAGAGCCACTTTGGCCAGCATGCAAGAAGTCACCTGGAAGAGCCCCACTGCACATGAGTGTACACCCCCCACCAGCCAGCTGATTTTCGGGTATCTGCTGTGCATGCGCGGGGGGAGATGCGCACATGGGAGATGCACATGCACTGGCATGTGGCATGTGGGGGGTTGCATGCGCATGCACAGAGACGTGTGATGCAGGGGTTGTGCGTGCATGTGCAGGGGGCGGGAGATCCAAACCAGAGATCATAATGTTTTCTTTGGGGCTCAAAGGTATATATTGTATACACAACTGCCAAGTAGATAACTAATTAATCTGGTTCTTATGACTATTTAAACAAATGGGGTAAAGGAGAATTTTAAACATTGACAATTAAAATCAGTTTCTCAAACTTGTCAACATTGATGTGTGAACTTCAATTCCCAAAATTTCCCAGCCATTTATGGCTATCTATCTATCTATCTATCTATCTATCTATCTATCTATCTATCTATCTATCTATCTATCTATCTATCTATCTATCTATCTATCTATCTATCTATCTATCTATCTATCTTTCTATCTATCTATCTATCTATCTAGCCATCCATCCATCCATCCATCAATATCTATATACCTAAGGTTGTCGCAACTAAGAAACTCTACTTAAATGATCATGAATTGTTTTATTATTTATCCCACATTTACTTTTGCACCTTCTTCAGTTGTTTATAAAAAATATGACTTACTATTACCTCCTCTTTTCCCTACAATAACAAACCTACCTGGATTGGTAGGCTGGATAGAGAGGGAGTTGGCTGGATAGAGAGGGAGAGAGTGATTGGCCAAAAATCACATATTCAGCTTTCATAGCTACGGTGAGACTAAAACTCATGGCCTAATTCTGTTTATCTAGTTCCTTAATTACTACACCAAACTGGTTCCTAGAAGTTAACTAAAGAAAAAAAGATGGTTAGAAAGTCAATTATTTTTTACATTAATTGATAAAAACTCTTTAAATTTAACCTGGAAGGACCTACTCCCTAGGACAGGGATACAGTTCCAGTTCCTTTAATGGCACTGTTTGTGGGTTCAGATGGTGACTTATTTAACCCACAGAACTGCCTTTTTAATAGTTGGCAAGGACACCATGGTCATATATCTCCATGTCACATGGGATCCCTCGATTTGGATGGTGACATGTAATTTCTTGGAGCGATATTTATTTTATTTTATTTATTTATTTGTCAATTGTTTACGAGATAAGTAAAAGTGTATACATAAATATGAATACATGAAATGAGTACATATAAGAAAAATAAAAGAAAAATAAAAGAAACAATAGGACAGGGACGGTAGGCACGTTGGTGCGCTTATGCACGCCCCCTACAGACCTCTTAGGAAAGGGGTGAGGTCAATAGTAGACAGTCTAAGGTTAAAGTTTTTGGGGTTTGGGGAAGAAACTACAGAGTCGGGTAGAGTATTCCAGACATTGACCACTCTGTTGCTAAAGTCGTATTTCCTGCAATCAAGCTTGGTGCGGTTAACCTTGAGTTTGTATCTGTTGTGTGCTCTTGTATTGTTATGGTTGAAGCTGAAGTATTCATTGACAGGTAGGACATTGCAATGTATGATTTTATATACCATGCTTAAATCAGACCAAAGACGGCATAATTCAAGGTTTTCTAGTTCTAGAATTTCAAGTCTGGTGGCATAAGGTATTCTACAACGAGTAGAGGAGTGGAGAACTCTTCTTGTGAAATATTTCTGGACTTTCTCAACTGTGTTAATATCAGATACGTAATGTGGGTTCCAGACCGATGAGCTGTATTCGAGTATTGGTCTAGCAAATGTTTTGTATGCTCTAGTTAGTAGTGTGATATTACCAGAGAAAAAGCTACGTAAGATTAGGTTAACAACTCTTAATGCCTTTTTGGCTATGTAGTTGCAGTGGGCACTAGCACTTAGATCATTAGAGGTGAGTATTCCAAGGTCCTTTACAGAGCTTGGATCATCAACAAGATCTTGACTATTCAGCTTGTATTTTATTTTCAGATTTTTTTTGCCAATATGTAAGACAGAGCATTTATTTGTTGAGATTTGAAGTTGCCATTTGTTTGACCATTCTGATACACAGTCAAGATCTTTTTGAAGGGTAGCAGTATTGCCTGTGGTATTGAACAGCTTTACATCATCAGCGAAAAGAACGCAGTTGCTCTTAATATGATCACAGAGGTCATTTATCTAGAGTATGAAGAGAGTTGGTCCTAGAACACTGCCTTGGGGGACACCACTATTGACAGGTACAGAATTTGATAGGACACTCCCAATTTTGACCATTTGTTGTCAGTTTGACAGGAATGCTTCTATCCAGTTGTGCAGTTGTCCAGAGATACCATAGGATTTTATTTTTAGTAGTAGTTTGTCATGTACCACTGAATCAAAGGTTTTACAGAAGTCTATGTAGATTGCATCTATTGTTTTGCCCTGATCAAGTTGTGTAGTCCATATGTTTTTGCAGTGTAAGAGTTGCAGATTACAGGATAGTTTTTTTCTGAAACCAAATTGTTTATTGGAGAGTAGGTTGTTTGTCTCTAAGTGGAGGATGATGGATTGGTTAATAATTGATTCCATGACTTTACAGGTGACGCAGCATAAGGAGATTGGTCTGTAATTTTCAACTAGGCAAGGGTCTCCCTTTTTGAAGATGGGGATGACTGTGGCTTGTGACCATAGGTTAGGCAAGGAACTGGTCCTGAAAGATTTTTCAAAGATTATGCTTAGAGGTTTGGCTATGGCAGTGGATAACTTTTTTAAGAAATAGGCACATATTCCATCCGGTCCAATAGATAGGGATGGTTTTAGATTGCGTAGTGCTTTTTCAACATTGTCTTCTGTAAAATCGATATGTATTAGATCACTGTAGTTATCTGTGGTTCAGCTAGGAAATGCTGGGCATGATCCATTGCTGTTTACAAATACTGAGCCAAAAAATGTGTTAAAGATGTTGGTTTTAATGGTGTCGTCATTGCAGTCTTTACCATTAGGTCCTATCAGGGGTGGGATGGACCTTGAATCTTTTAGTTTGTTGTTTACAAAATTGTAAAAAGCATTGGTGGAATTGGTGCTTAGAAGGTTTTCCTCTTGTTTAATGTGATAATTGGTGCATTCGGTCTTTATTTGGTGGCATAAATTTTTGTATCGGCTTTTGAAATTGGCAACGTGACCAGATTTGTTTTTCCGCCAGAGTGATCTCTTTTTGGATTGAAGTTTCCTTATTGTTATGGGCAATCTGTTTTTTTGTTTTGTTTTGGGAGTAGTTGTTGGTACATATAGTTTGATGACTCTTTTGACTTCAAGTAAAAATATGTTGTAATGGTCTTCAACAGTATTGCATCCAGTGAATAGAGATTGCCAATCAAGGGATGAGAGATCATTGTTTATAAGATCATAGTTGCCTTTTTTGAAATTATAATTGGGGATCACATCATTGTGGTGGTTTTTTTGTGGACGTATGTTGAGACAAAAGTCAATCATATTGTGGTCACTGCTGGAAAAGGGTTCTTTAGTTTGTATTCCGTAAATTAAATTCAAACTATTGCAGAAGATGAGATCGAGGCAGTTGTTTAGTCTAGTGTTGTTGGATACTAGTTGTTCCAGTCCCAGATTTGTAACAGCATTGTAAAAGGTTGCATGTATGGTTTCAGTTGTACATTCATTTAGGGTCCAGTCAATATGAGGCAGATTGAAATCACCAAGAAAGATAAAAGGGTATGGGCAGGATGCTGCCCATGTTAGTAGTGTATTTAGCTTGTTTACATGTTCGATGTTGTAATCAGGTGCTCTGTAACATAGTAAGAATCGAATTGTGATATTTAAGAATAGTTCACAGATAATGGTCTCAGGAAGAGCAAGCTCCTGGGTAACTTGGATATTTTTTAGATGTAAGGACTTTTTGTAGAAGATAGCAACACCACCTCCTCTACGAATTTCACGATCTGATCGGTAAACATGATAGTCTCTTACTGTGGTAATGGAGTCGGGGAGAGATGCATTGAGCCATGTTTCACAGACAAATATAATGTCAAATTTAGCCATATTTAGTAGGAGGAAAAATTCAGGTATTTTATTTACAAGGCTTCTTGCATTGAGTAGCTTGCATTTAAGGCCAGCAGTAGTTGGAATTGGGGTAGTTAGGGGCATGCGTGCCTAGTCTTGGGTGATGGTGGATTGGTTGAGGTAGGGTTGTGGTTGAAGGTTAAAGCTGAGTTGTGGGATGTGTGACTTACTTTTGATACAGTCAGCATGGTAGTCAATGTACAGGTCCTTCTCTCCATTGTCGAGACGTTTTTTTAGTTCAGTGCGGAGTACACGGGAGCGGGCACGTTGCTGTATGGTTAGGTCAGGGCGACAATGGAGGTTCTTATAGTTGGTGTTGGTTTTGGCGAGTGAATTTATAGTGTAAATGAATTTGCGTTTGCTTGATTCATTTTTGCAAATGACCCTGCAGAAGCGTGGGGTCACAGAGCCGTCACTGTTTTTGAGCTCTCGGCCAATGCGGGAAATGTCAAGTATTTCATCAGGGGAGATGGTTGATGCTTGAAAATCACTGATGATGTTTCGGACAGTTGTGATGTCATCATTATCATTGATGCCCTCTAGACCAAATAAGATGGCGTTTGGACGTTTCCGTTCACGCTCAACAGCCTCTCTGATGAGGATTGGGATATCAATATTTGACTGGGTTATGTTTTTTTGTGGATTGGGTTGTGGATTGGGTTGTGGTTGTTGAGTAGAGATGTGGTTTGTAGCTATTGGGTGTTCAAGTTTTTGCGTTGTGTCTTTTTTTTCGAGGTTGGATAATCTTTCTTTTAAGACGTCCAGGGATGCTACTTTGGTGTCAAGGGATGTTAATCGTGTTTCAATGGTATCGACTCTTTCCATCAGATCCAGTTTGGGTCTGCATGAATTGCAGAGAAATGGAAACTCATTGGATGATTTTAGGTATTGAATCAATTGCTTGGGTAATCCCAAGCAGTCATGATGAGCGTATTTGTTACACAGAGAACATTTGATGGAGTTTTCATTATCCTTTAGAGTTTTGTAGCATTTAAGGCATGTGCAGGAGTCTTGTGGTTCATTGTTGGGGATTAAATTCTCTTTAGGTTGTGGTTTGGCATTGGATTTTTTTCTTGGCATGGTAGGTTTGTTAAGATAGTACGTTGATTGAATTAATTAATGGAACAATTTTGGGTAATCAATATAGCCAATATCACACCAATCAATCAATTGCAGTAATCTCTCTAGTCAGATAATTTCCTAAGCAACAATCAACCTAATCAATTAATTACACTAACTACTAATCAATTAATTACACTAATCATTAGTCACACTGTTCAATTAAATTCACTAAATCACTGATTTTACTAATCAATTAAATTACATGAATCTTGATCTTTTAAACTAGTCAATAATCACACTCTTTGCACTAAACATTCTAATCACAA